>NC_139657.1:16352200-16519700 GCF_951799395.1 Argentina silus | reverse complement strand
CATTGTATCAGCTCTGATTAGGGCTGAACTAGAAGCGGGATGGGGGGGTGGAGGGAGTAGGGGGGTGGAGGGGGGGACGTAACACCCTCTCTGTGTGAAGATTGAAATGAGCAAGCGTCCACGTCCTCATTTGTGTAGCTTGGGTGGCTAAATTGAGAGGACATTTGTTGTGGGGCTTTTTAGGACATCTTGTCACTTGTGTCAAATGTGAAGCAGACCGAGGAACAAATTTAAATTAAAGACGCGTTTTGGCTGTACTCCTTGATGGGGAACGAAGGGGCCGTTTTTTTGCTGTCATTACTGATTGGTGTCAACCGTGATGGATGCCTCCCCTGATTGGGCGTTCGTGGCGCTGGCTGCAGCTAGTCGTGTGGGTACTGGAGCTTAAGGGGCAAAAACAGTGAGATTAAAGGAGGGAGAAGTTGGACCTAATTGCCTCAGTAGAAAGGGAGAGTCTGTGTGTGTGTGTGTGTGTGTGTGTGTGCGTGTGTGTGTGTGTGTGCGCGTGCACGTGTGTGTGTATCAGTGTGCCTTCGGTCTAGTGAGCACTGATGCAGCTGCTGTTTAAACCATGCTCAACGTTAATTCAGGATAGAATTCTATACTGCTTCATACTGCTGATTGGTTTAAGCTGAGAATGTTTTAAATGTATATTTATAAAATATGTCCTATTGCTGGGTTTTAAAATGTAAATTCTGCTCTCGCTTTGGTTTAAAAAAAACTAAATAGTGATAAAACGGTCTATTCTTTCTGTTAACTGAAAAGCAAATCAGCTGTGAGAACTTAAAGACATTAAAGACTTTAAATACTTTTTAAGCTTTTTTTTATATATATAAATACGATTTTGAGCTTTTTGTTTACAGACTAGTTAAATGTCCTTACCCCACACATATCCACACATGCCCACTCACACCCTACCCCTCTACCACATGTGTAATCTCATTCCCAGACACTATTGCCCAAATGCTCGGACCAACTCATCAAACTTGGCCTTCTTTGACAATACAAGAGCCGTTCAACAATCTGCCAGTCGCAAAGCCATTGGCATAGTAGCATAGCCATTGGCATAGTAGCATAGCCATTGGCATAATCTCCCACAACACCGTGTGATTCACTGAAATCAAGTCATGAAAAGTACTCAAGTCTATTCCCTCCCATTAGCGCCAGGTTTGACTTGTTGTTATTCCAGGCTTATATGTGCTGTGCACAATAGCCTGGAGACGAGGTTACCACATGTTTAACCCTATCCTCTCCTCCACCACCTCAGGTGCTGAGCAGGTTCTTCTGCTGGCCCGGCGCACCGACCTGAGGCGAATCTCTCTGGACCTCCCCGACTTCACTGACATCGTCCTGCAGGTGGACGACATCCGCCACGCCATCGCCATTGACTACGACCCCGTGGACGGGCACGTGTACTGGACGGACGACGAGGTCAAGGCTATCCGCCGCTCCCGCATCGATGGCAGCGAGGCCGAGACCCTTATTACCACGGAGGTCAACCACCCAGATGGCATCGCAGTGGACTGGGTGGCACGCAACCTGTACTGGACCGATACCGGCACGGACCGTATCGAGGTTACCCGGCTCAACGGAACCTCCAGGCGTATTCTGATCTCGGAGAACTTGGATGAACCCAGGGCCATCGTACTGGACCCTGTCAATGGGTATGGGTTCCCTGTTTAGACTGTTCAGACTCAATCATACATTTGTACCTCTTTTCTCACGTTATCACAGTTATTCATGAAACTGATTGAATTGAAACCTTGCTATATAGTTCATTCCTTACGTTCTCTCAAAAACAACTGGAAGAGGATTTTCATGTTGCTGGCATTGTTACTGTTTTATGTAAATGTTAATGAGTTGAGCTTTCACTCTGTTCCCAGCTACATGTACTGGACAGACTGGGGGGAGAGGCCTAAGATCGAGTGTGCTAACCTGGATGGAAGTGAACGCGTTGTGCTGCTCAACACCTCCTTGGGTTGGCCCAATGGTCTGGCCATAGACCACGAAGCAGGGAAACTCTACTGGGGCGACGCCAAAACTGACAAAATAGAGGTGAGTCTCCAAATATGTTGTTCTGCATATTGAATAGTTGTGTACGGAGCCATAAATACAATACATATTTACACTATGGATGTGAATGGTGCTACTGGGTTGTGTGGCTCATTTGATGCTAAGGTTGAGGGTTCAATTATATATATATATACAAAATGTACACTAACTGTACTGTAAGTTGCTTTGGATAAAAGCGTCTGCTAAATGGCATATTTTATGACTGTAATATTTGCAATTCGTCATGACTTTTACTTTATTGTGGTGATGATGGCCTCACTATATTGGGTTAAGTGGAGTTGAAGTTGAGTTCTTGACTTTTAGTCAGGGTTCTATTATTTGTGCCCTGAGGCCTGTGTTGTTGGCGGGTGTTTTTCTGTTGCCTGTGGAGGAAGTTGAGAAACGCTTCAGGAGCACATTCTTCCATGAGGAGAGGCAGGCAGGCCTGAGAGTTATCTGACCGTAGATCCCATGTGAGGTGGTGAGGAATGTCGACGGACGGACGCTGTTACGCAATACCTGGACAAGCAACACTAGATTTCCTGTCAGACACAGCACTTTGAGAATTGGATTTCTGACTGCTTCATAACTTTGAAAACCGCCTTATATGCATATTTCCTGCTGGCTAGGCCCTATCCAAAGCTGGCTGTTTTAAAACGCGGATTGCTCAATATTTGATGTCTGTTTTTTGCTTTTTGACTTGGCGTCGTAGACGTGACAGACTGTGATTATTTTAACTGGATACACAAGGCCCTTCCTATGTTAGAGCTATGTGTGATAGTATCTGTTTTTTAGAGAAGCTGTTTGTGTGCGTGCGTGCGTGTGTTTGGTTACTTGCGTGTTTGTGTGTCTTCAAGGTCTGTGTATCGCATGATTTATAGGCTACCTGCATGCACAGGTCCCAGGGTGTCAGAATACCACAGCCATATTTCTCTCCAGTCTTATGCTCCATATAATATGTAAACACAGGAAGAGCCAGACCTCCATCCCAGATGAGCTTTCACTCTGCTAGATGGGAATTATGGAATGATTTGCTTTTCCTTCTCTCTCTCTCTCTCTCTCTCTCTCTCTCCATCTCTTTTTCACCCTCCTCTCCCTCTTTTTCCATTTTTCTTTCTCTCTCTCTCTCTCTCTCTTTCTCTCTCTCTATCTCTCTCCCCTCTTCCCCCCCATCTGTGTCTCTCTTGGCCTGCTGGTGTACCCGTGTTCTATGACCATTCCTCTCCTCACCAAAACCATACCAGAGACTAGCAGTAACATACTAGGGTTCCTGCTTGTTTAGAAGCAGTTCAGCTGGCCCCATCATCATGGTCTTGCTAGCTGGGTTTCCCTAGCTCTTCTGGAACCCCGCAGGGGCATTGTCCCCTGGCTCTGAAAGCTTTAACTACCCCTGGTCCCTAGGATGGGGGGGGGGGGGGGGGGGCTGCTGGGGAAGGGGCAGTTTGGGGACAGGGCAGGAGAAGAGGGCTCTTTCACAGATGCACTGAAACTCTTGGCTGTACTACACATCTTTTTTTTTCTTTTTAAACCTTTCCAGTTCATACGAAGGCCTGTGTTGTGCATCTTCTCTCTCTCTTTCTCTCTTTCCAGAGTGTTGATTGTCATTGGGGGGGTCAGACATGGATTACTTCAGGGCTGGAGTGAATAGGGAGCAGCGTAGGTTTTAGCGGGGGGGCAGGGATTATGGATCACCTGCTGGGACACTGAGCTCAATGAGGGGCCAACAGACTGCGCTGGTCCACATGGACCGTTTCTCCCTGACCGTCTCCCCTTTCACCTCCTTCAGCATCTGGCCCTGTCTGGGACACTGGTGGGAGTTTTGGCTAGACACCGTGGTTGTGTCCTGGCCTAGGGACATGGGATAGGAGAAATGCCCTCTCCTCTCCTCTCCTCTCCTTTCCTCTCCTCTTCTATTCTCTTCCGTTTGAAGCAGTTGTCACTCAGAGGTATGGGGGTGTGAGAGAGTGACAATGTCATCATCTTCTAGATTTCCCCTCAGGAAATGATGTGTGGCAAACAGACACATCTTTGTCATATAAGAATGTCAGAGATGTACACAATAATCCATTACTGATCCTGAGGGTTGAAATGTAGTTATTTTTTTTCATATTTAGTTTGTTTAAAGATGAAGGCTTAATTATCAAAGTGTTTACCCATGCTTGATGAAAGTTCTATATTGGCCAGCGCAAACATGTGTTGTTGTCAGAAACCTGACATTCCAGAACTCTCTGCCTGGTGGAGAGATCCTTGTTCATTGAGTCTGGAGTCCCTGACTCTTTGTGTATAGACTAGAGCAGATGGAGGGAGAGAGGGAAACAGAGAGAAAGAGAGAGCAGGAGAGAAGTGAAGTGGAGCGATTTAGAAACTAGAGGGGGGTTGGGCAGCCCAGCCCTGCTCTGCCTCTCCTCTCACAGCAGAGCCCAGCACAGCACGCCTGACCAATGTGCTGACTGACAAGGGAAGCCCCTCGCCCATGTGCTCCACTCTGACCCCTGACCCCAGCTTCACAATGGCAGCATAGAGTGCTGGGAGGAAGGGAGGGGGTAGGAGGGGGATGGGGGGGCAGCAGCTTCTTGTAGAGTCCTACTCAGCAGCCCCCCACTCCAGTAGCCCCTTGTAGAGTCCCTTTCCAGCCTCTTACTTCACCAGCCCCCACCCCTGCACCAGATGCACATTTTGGTGGCAGGGCTGCTGCCTCTGCCTGCCTGCTTCCAGAGGCTCCCGTCCCGGTTCTCAGTCCCAGCCAGCGGCAGCTGACAAGTGTGTTCTGTTCTGCTCTTTTCACAAGGGTTTTTCAGCTTCACCTAATGAAGCCCCAGCCATTCTCCAGCCATTCTGTAGCAGGCTCCACTTAGCTGCTTGAAGTGATATTGGGGAGAGAAACCCAGGCACTGCTCTGTTCTGTTCAGCCAGAGTAATTTCTCATTAAAGATTTCTACATAATGAAGCTTTTCTTTTCTTTTTGTCTTGTTAAGAGTTTTCCCTGTTTTTTTGTTGTTGTTTTTTTTTTATGTTGCATTGTTTAAAGAAGATCTTAACTCCTTAACTCATTTAATGCTGAGGGTGAATAGTCACCCAAATTGTCAACATTCTAGAGAGTGCCAACGGTGACTTTATTCACCAAAAATGCATAAATGAAGATGCTTCATTTTGTAGCCAATCAAAGTATTGTTGCAGTAGGTAAATACCACATAAAACACTTGGCACTCCAGGTGGTGAATGTTCCGGAATTCTTTGGAAGTTAGTGAGTTTAAAGGGGCAATCTGTAATTGGTGCATCCATGTTTGGACTTGATACATGGAATGATAAATAAACATTGAAACAAGAATATAACTTATAAATTCCTCATGAGTTCTGTCTTACTCCATCCAAACCCAAAATATAAGATTGTTTTATTCCATTGTTTGGACACTGTATAGCTTCAAAACACATTAGTCAGTCCTCCTGAAATTTAGAGTGGTTACCTTTCTCCAGCCCCTCAGCTGTCTACCAAAAAAGTGGCGGGGAGCCCGCTTTGTTGGTGTTTAAATTACAGATGGCACCTTTAAAGAAGGGGTGCATTTTTTTTTACTGTTTACCTTTTTTCTATCTCTTTTAGCCTTTTCTCTTTTTTAGATGAAAACAACATTAGGTCTTGAATGAGAAGTTTTGAAAAGTGCCTTTTGCCATGTGGAATGCGGCAGTTCACTGCCTGAGTGGTTATAAATAGTTTTTCTAGCCCTCCTCCCTGCCTCTCATTCCCTCCGTCCCCCTTTTTCTCTCTTTCTGTGCTGGTGACAAGGCCTGTCTGAAAAGAAGAGGGTTTTTTTCTCTTTCGTTCTTGTTGCAAATTAATTGCCTTTGGGTCTGACGACATTTCCATTGTTCATTTTTCATGTGTATGAGGGGACAGATCTTCACTGGCCAAGCTTAATGTTTGTCATCTTCACACATAGTATAGGTTTTTCATGTACTGGCATGTGTGGCACAGACTCAATTTACATGATAAGCTCAAATGTGGTTTAGAGAAGGTTTCTATGGAGTTGTTTATTCCATCTCACTTTAACTCTCGCTTTTAAAGAGAATTCAAGGTGATTTCTAACTTTAGAGGACGTATACCATCCTCTTACTCTCACTTTGAGTCAAAATGTTTTTTTTTTAGGAAATAAAGTAAGTGAAAGTCAGTCTCAGTAGTCAGTTGGGTGTAACAAATAGTTTGTTCTCCTTCGTAGGGAAATAAATGGAACATGACATGCTATGTTCGGAACAGAAGTGACAATATTTGACAGAAGTGTTTTTGCTGCTAAGGCGAATGCAACAGGGAGGGAGTTTACCTTGGTCTTTTGATGTCAGATTATATTTACATTTGCATACTTGTGAGCTTGTGTGTGTGTGTGTGTGTGCGTGTGTGTGTGTGTGTGTGTGTGTGTGTGTGTGTGTGTGTGTGTGTGTGTGTGTGTGTGTGTGTGTGTTTGAACACACACAGCAGAGCTTTGCTTTACTGATGAGCCACCAAGTGGAGTCCACTGCCCCATTTTCTTTTAAATACTGAAAGCTGGGTTTTGAATGCGGTCCAAGAACGTTCCCCTTTCATCTTGGGACCCGCACGTCTGAAAGAAGGCTAAATTATTGGCACTGGGATTGGAAGGTTTTTCCTTAAACAGTAAGGGAATTGTGGGCTTTTATTTCAGTCTCTCACCGTGTGTTTTCGCCTCTTTTTGAGGAATCTGACTCCCCCCTCAACCTCGCCACCCCCACCCCCCGGTGAAACTCTCTGATGTTGCCGCACTCCCCCCCCCCCCCCCCCACACACACACACACCCTCTCTCACCCCATCAGTAGTGCTGAGATCCTGAGGATAACTCATTTGACTGATGTGCTAGTCTTCTATACAGAGAAACTCCTGCTTTGTTGTACAATTATGCAGATTCTGTCTTGTGTGGAGCATTTAGTCACCCTCCGGTGCAGCATGGGTGCAGTGGGGTTCCATATGGTCAATGTGTGAGTTAGAGGGAGAGAAAACAGGGGGCATATGATGGAATTTCCTCCTGAAAACTGTGAGGGGAAACAGTTTTTTGGAGGGCTTCAGTGTTGGTTCTCTCAGGTTGTCTTGACCTCAAAGTTCTCCCCTGATCATAGCAGCCTTGCCCATCTCTCTCTGTTGATGCTGATAGAAGAGCTTTTCCATACTTGTGTAAACACTCTTTCTACCATAGCTTACTCACATTGAAATCATTTGGGGTAAATGTTAAGGAATACTACGGTTATTATTTTTATGGAAGGCCATATACTGAATGAGCTAGATCAAGATTTGTAAAGACATGATTTTGATAAGTGGTCTATTATTTCTATAAAAATGCACCAATGCTACTTGAGTGCATTTGATTGTTTGAATTTATTTTACTGTGGTACACTTCACACTCAAAGTAGTGGCAGGGCAGTTTGGCCATCACAATGGGAGGCTTCAAACTGAAAGGAAGTCTTTATTTAGGCGTCAGATCTTGACCATCTGAATGTGTGTGTGTGTGTGTGTGTGTGTGTGTGTGTGTGTGTGTGTGTGTGTGTGTGTGTGTGTGTGTGTGTGTGTGTGTGTGTGTGTGTGAGTGCGTGCGTGCGTGTGTGCGTGTGCATACGTGTGTGTGCATGCGCACATGGGTGCGTGCGCTTGTGTGTGTGTGTGTGTGTGTGTGTGTGTGTGTGTGTGTGCTGCAGTCCTCTTGATGGATGCTGGCAAAGAACCTCTGATGTGAAAGAGATCAATAATGTTGTCTTTAAAGTTCCCCAGAAGTGTCACTCAGATGGTCTTGCCACATTGTTACCCCGCCTGAGCCGTGAAACTTGATTTGCGGAGGATTTTCCAACAAGGGGCCTCTCTTTAAAACATTGGCCATGCTAATGACAGCTTTAGTCTCAGTGGAAGTGGCCCGTCCAAGGCTCTCCAGAGGGAGGAGGATGCTGATGAGGGGAGACAGCAGAGTAAGCCATACAGCGCACTGAAGAGACAACAACACACACACACACACACACACACACACACACACACACACACACACACACACACACACACACACACATACACACACACACACACACACACACACACACACACACACACACACACACACACATACACACACACATACACACACACATACACACACACACACACAAACACTCACTCACACATACCCATACACGCACACACACACCCATAAACTTATGTGAAAGTCCAAGAACTTCCATTCCCGTATGGCGTCCTCTACCTCGCCTGGTTCTGTGTTTTGTACACTAACACTTTCCTGGGATTAAGTTAGGCAACGTCAGCTCAGCTCTGACTGAGCGGTTGGCCCAGGCTTCAGCTGTGTGTTCCCCTCTGACTGCTACAGGCTCCGCTCTGAAACTCTTTTACTAAGGGGGGTGGTAATGAAACATGTAGTAGACTACATTGTTCAGAGGTGTCCAATAAGAAGTCTCTTTAAAAGAGAGTGCTGTTGTGGTGACCTTGTTGTTGGCTTGTTATTGTTTCCATCAATATGTTTTAATTATTCAGTTGACACAGTGCATCTGCAGGGCAAGAGTTAGCACTCTGCTCGCTGCCCTTTGCCTGAAATGCTCCAGAAATTAATCAATCAGGACTCTTTCTCCTAACAGAGTCTGCCCCCATTTAAACAGCACATTCAGAAATTAGACTTTTGTGAGGAGAGAGTTTCAGTCAAAACCCAGGTTTATTCTCTTTTTAAAGCCCCATAGAAACTCTATGTGTCCAAATAGCCAGGGAGGGAGTTAATTGCCTGGTAACAGTTTGTTGCTGTTGTTTTGCCTGCCTTTCTAACAGTGAGGTCTTAGACTTTGATGTGCCAAGCTCTCAGGATACACACAGTGCAGTTTGAGGGCAATAAAAGACACCTGACTATCGTAATATTTTCCACCCCCATCGGCCAGCAACTCTCCTGCCGTCCAACAACTCCTCCTTCCATCCCTCCATCCCTCCGCTCCAGCCCAGGCCAGCCATACATCACTGGCAGTGTTGTATTAGAAAACACATCTCTATCTGAAACACTCATTAGTGGCGAATGGCTCCAGCTCTCTGGTGCACTCATTCACCAAGGTTAAAGGTGTTTTCAAGATGGCCGCCCGGTGTTGATGATGAACAGCTGTGGGAAGGGCCTATTAAGCGTCAAAGTGTCTGAGAGTCAGTTAAAACGAGAGCAGGTTTTCCAATACATTAAAAGCTCATCAGAACTTCTTTTTGTAGTCAGGAAGAGGACTATTAGCCATAAGTGTTGTTTATTGTAGGTGTCGTCTAGCTGCGATTTTCCAGCATGCCATGTCCTGAATGATCATCATCATGGCCTTAATGGTTGTGCACCTTTGGAAATAACAATGGAAAACAAAAAGTAAGACAGTACAGAGTATTCCTTGTGAATCAGCAAATCCATCTGGTTTTTGACAGTCTAGTCCTGTTCGAGGGAAGATCACTCTCTTCAAATTTGTCTGTCATAAAGTGATGTCTGTCTGGCTTAACTGAAGCTATCTATCTTACTCTAGACTGGTCTGGTAGTCCTCAGCCCTAGATCGAGTCAGCTTCTCTTTCCCCAGCTTTATCCCCCAGCCGCAGCCCTAGTTGTAGCCCCAGCTTCAGCTCCTAGCTCTAGAACAAGGTTGGCTTAGCCCCAATCCCAGCCCCAATCTAGAAGGAGGCAGCTCCCATCCCTTACTCTTAAGAGAGAGTCAGCCCCAGCCTCATCCCCAGAGCTCAGCGTAGCGCTGCACGACAATCTGTCTCATTTCCTGAGGGATGTGCACTGCTGTCCCACATCTGTCAACAGGCTGGGGGGGGTGGGGGTCGGGGGTGGGGGAGGAGGCAGGGGACGGGACGGGAGGGATGCAAGGGGGGACGGGGCTGCACGCTGGCTGCTGGCTGCTGGCTGCTCCTGTTCTGGCTATGTTTGTGGCTTATTAACATGATGGTGCTGTGGCTACCGCTTGCTTCATAGCAGTGTTTGCGGTGAGGAGTCGCCAGCAGCTGTCGACTGGAGTTGTCTGTTCCACAATGCGTCCCATATGTACCAGATAGAACACATCGTGGTGGAATTTAGACAGACTGTAGATGCTGTCTGTTTTGAATGGATAGGCTGAGTTAGTCTTTCTCAATTATATACCTCCAGGGTTTTACATTTGTGTTCTAACACAGCTGATTTAAACTAAACTAGGGCTTGATGACATTTTACATTTACTTTTTTGACATTTAGCAGACGCCTTTATTCAAAGCAACTTACAACAAATACATTTGTCTAAGTAAGTGAATCATCTATCCATCAGTCATCATAAGAAAAACAAATCTATGCTATGACCAGGGGCAATTGGCAGTCACAATGCTAGAAGAAGGAAGGATTACTTTTTTCTTCTTTTTTTTTTAAATTTTTTTATTTACAGTAGAAAAACTGTACAGGGGGGTAGTGGGGATGAAGAGGTCTTTAAGAGGGACAGTCAAGATGTGGCCTGAAAGAGATGGGTCTACAGCAGAAGATAGGTAGTGACTCTGCAGTCCTGGCAGCAGTGGGAAGCTCGTTCCACCAGCGGGGCGCCAGGACATTGAAAAGCCGTGACCGAGTAGCGCGACTGCTGCCTCCACGTAGAGGCGGCGGTGCCAGGCGGCCAGCCGAGGTGGAAGAGCTGAGTGATGATACGTTGAATTGTAGAATCAGCAATGTTAGTGATAGCCTACAACAGAAACATGCAACCGTTGAGTAGGTATATGCTGGGCTAGAACAAAAATATGCAACCCTTCAACTACCCTTGGACCAAAGTTGATTAACCCTAGTGTAAATGAACCTATGATTGTTGTCCCTCCCCTACCTCAGTCGTGCGTCTCCTCTCTCCTTCCCCAGCAGGAATCTGGGTTCCGTGTGAAAGCCACTCCACCATGTAAATGCAATTATGTTTTGGCCATGTGTTGGGGCTGCAGTTGGCAGGGCCTGGTAGAATAATACAGAACTGTTTATAGACTTGTGTGTGAGATTTATTGTGAGTGATCCTCTCCAGACACCAGCTCTGCAGCTAGAACAGATTTCCAGGGATCAGAGGGAAGATGGAGTTTTCTGGAGAAAGAGTTATGTCCAGCTGAAGTTAGACGTGCTGTGAGTGTGTGTGTGTGTGTGTGTGTGTGTGTGTGTGTGTGTGTGTGTGTGTGTGTGTGTGTGTGTGTGTGCGTCTAAGTACACAAGTACGTGCGTAAGAGCATTTTTGCGTCAGTGTGTGTTTGTGTGTGTGTGTGTGTGCGTGTGAAGTGTGCATGTTTGAATTTCCCCATACTTTTCCATGGGCATGTTTTTGTGGCTATTGAAGGAAAAAAGTAGTATAGATAAAATATATACCAACAGTTGCATGTCAGAAAAAGCTATTCAGGGTGGATCTACATCACATTAGACCTAACACTATGTTACACATTCCACAGGAAGGCTCCAATTAGGACACAAGGAACTGCAGGCAGGATGTTGATATTTAAATTTTCTATTTACACATTTGGTAAACAGGATGTAGATGCTGCTCTAGAGATCCACCATTTATTTGTTTACTTATAATTGTTTGTGTTGTGAGGAGTTACTTCAATATGTGGTAGCAATCATGTTTGGATAAGAATTGTCAGTGTTTAAGTCTTACATGGTTGAAGGTTTAAAACAGGCCTGAAAAGGTACTTGGGGGTAAAGAGTGCGTGCATGAACAATTGAGATGTAGGTGTGTGTGTGGGGGGGGGGGCAGTATGGACATTCTGTTTGAATTAAAGCAACGCTGTTCTTGGCCTTAAGTAGAGAACAGCAGATAAAAAGATAATATCATTTGTTGCCGAGTCGGGCTTTCAGAAGAAGCAGCCAAACCTCCAGCAAAACCCTATAATATTTCAAAGCCCATGGTGAATAGGGAGGTTGTTTCGTGTGAAGCTCCCCGAGGGGGGGCTGGGTTCTGGAGGGGGGGTAATTGATAAAACCTGGCAGGTAAAGGGGGGATGGAAGGGGGGTGGGGGCGAGGGCGAGGGGGGGCTCTCATGTGGAGGTTTAATTTGTGCACTTTTCTTGGATTGGGCAGGTAATGCAGTCCAGTCCACAGGTTTTTTATGAGTTCTCTGTGACGGTGATCCTCACATTCTTTATCTGGGCCAATATACCATATGTGAAGAGATTGATATGATGGGCAGGTAGAGGCAGAGTAGCCAGCTATTATAGGAGGCTAGGGAAATACATCCAAAACTACTGATAGGCCCCTTAGGACTGTTGTATTTCAACAGTTTTGTTTGAAATAATGTCAAATAGTCTCAATTTTACTATTTGGCTTATTAAAAGGCCATTGGAATTATAGCTTGTAATTTAGTTGTTCAGAAACAAAGTGGCTAGGATATTAAATGTGTTATGACTGATTTTAAAAGCAATATATAATCTTATATTTGAGTGAAATACTGTGTTTGCAATTTCTCTGTCTTGTCTGTGTTGTGTTGTGTTGTTGGTCAGGCTTCAGCCATGTCATGCTCCTCAGAGACACAGACTTTTAGAGGCCATCCGCCTGCCCGTCACACTGGCCTGCAGATTGAATTTGCATGGCATCTCACTGACACTGAAGCACGGAGACAAGGTTTACAATCGGCCTGCATTCAGGCCCCATCCGAGCGCTGACTTCTCTCTGAATCGCTGATGAGACTTTTGTGTTTTCTGTTTTGTTTGTTTTGTTATGTTTTCCTCGGTCAAGAAAAGGGTTCTCACACTATATAAAAACCCTCTCCCAGCGCATAATTCTCTCTGAAAAAGACTGAGGAGAAAAAAAACTGCTGCACCCATCTTTCAGTGAAGATAGCCATGTCTAATTGTCTCAGTAAAAAATGAATAGGATTTTTGTAAGGGAGGGAAAGGACTCCTGCTGACATGAGGGCCATCAAAGTGCAGGTTTTTTGTGTTTGTTTTCTTGGTCGGCCTCACATTCAAGGGAATGGAAATTGATGTTAACAAAAATGTAGCCTAGCTGTCCACCTATCAGGATCTAGTATTATTATTATTATTTCACAAACCATACTTGACCTGAGACTTTTGCAACTTTTGTATTGCAAAATCCACTTATCCTCAATTGTTTTGATTCACATTGTTTTTTCTGTTTGCCATAAAAGAAAATCAAGAACCATTTATGTGTCTTTGGGGGTTTTGTTGAGTCCATTTTGTGTTTATTATTTGTGAGGTTTTCTTTCCTGGCTGAAGGAGAGGTCAGTGCCTTGAACACTTTCTTTCCCCCTATGGTATTCTATGTTTGAATGACCTCAGAGGCTTGCTTAGGTTTGTTCTGGACTAATTAGCCTAGGCAGCTGGCGCGTTCGCAACAGCACAGAGGGTCCAGTGTGCGCTGGCAGCCATGCGTGTACCCCAGCCTGCTGTCTGAGGCCTACCCCCCTCCATACTCCCACTCCCTCCATTCTACCTCCTCCACTCCCCTCCCCCTCTTCCTTCACACTGCTCTCACCCTCTCTTCTGTCCCCTTTCTCCCTCTTCCCTCCCTTTCCCCTTTCCCCACTCTCTTTTCCCCCATCTCCTTATTTCTGCTTCCGCTCCCCCTCTCCCCTTGCACTGCTCCCACAGCAGCCGCAGAAAGAGTTAACTTGAGAAAAGTGTGTCCATGTGTCAAAGAGTGGCTAAATCTGAAAGAGTTAACCTGTGGACATTTCGTCCGCTGCAGCTTTAAGTGTTAACCTAGGGAACGTGTAACCGCCGCAGATTAAAGAGTCAACCTAGGAAACGTTAAGAGTTAACCTGGTTCAGATTTGGCTGTCGCGTAACTGAAAGAGTTAACTCAGTGAAAGTGTGGCCGCGGCGGCTGGAATCCTGGGCCAAAAAGCGACCAGCTGCACAGTTAATCCTTTGATGCGCTGCAAGGCGAGCAGTGGGTGTAGAGTTGTCAGGATGGGGAGGAACATGACTCCATAGAGAGAGCAGTAATCATACCTGGATTAGACCGAGAGAGAGAGAGAGACAGAGAGAGAGAGAGAGAGAGAGAAAGAAAGTGAGGGAGAAAGTGAGGGAGAAAGAGAAAAGGAGGGGATTCCCCAAAGTTTGAGAGAGGTTTTGTCCATTGCTAGTGAAAATGCTGTTGTTGTGTGGAGTTTCTGGTGGTTCTTACGGGTCGCCACCCGAACAATGTCCTGTAGTCCAGTGGAAGCTCCAACTCTCGGGGAAACAGATGTTAGAAAGGTATGTCATCCAATAAAATATGTAATTACGCCAGTGGAAAGAATACATGCCTCACTCCTAGGAAACCCTGAGACAAAAAAGATCAGCCCAAGCCCATCCTGTTCAACCACACTGTAGCTACACTCTCAGAAGATCGTGTTCTTTAAATAACAAAAAAAAGAAAGAATGTTGCATTGGTTTCCAAAACACAACTGGTCATCTGTGTTTTAATTGGTACAGATAGGACTCTAATTAACTGCAGAATAACAAATATTGACATTCCAAAGCAGGTTTAAACTTTCCTCCTTTCTCAAACAGGCTATCATAACATTCATAGAATACCACACACGTTGTCAGAAGCTTCCAAGAGGGTTCACATGAGGTATCATATCTCGGCTAACTGTGGATGCCATGGAAACCATGAGTGTTGTTTGTTGAGCATCATGTGACCTCTGACCCTCTTTCCCTACATGCTACTGAGTCTCTATACCCAGTGCAAACACATGTGGTACTGAGGACTGAGGTGGTGGAAAACAAACCTTTTTGAACAGTTTGCCAGCTCCCCTTTAAGACTTCACACTGTGTTGTACTAGGTGGGGATAGATATATCCCTGACTTCTATTGGTCAGCGAGAGTCAGGGGTAAATGTCACCTGTACATGTCAGCTGTCTATAATTTGAGATGTGGTTATTACGCATAACATGCTTCATTTGGAACTTCCAGACCTTTAAATATTAAATTAGGCTATGTGTGATTGTTAGTACAGTAGATAGCCAACTCACAGTAGTAAGTGTAGTGTGCATTCTGAGTGTCTCTATCCCAATTAACACAGAGGTATAGTGTCACAGAAAAGAGTGCTTGGTGAAAAATGAACCCTATGCACTCCTCTCTCTCTTCTCCCCTCACTTTCTCTCTCCCCTCTCTCTTTCCCTCTCTCTCAGTCATGTGGTTAGAGCAGTTTAGTGAGGAGGATTATCCCTCATCTCACCTTCCTCTCCTCAAAAGCCACACCATTTCTACAGGGTGTCAGATTCCTCCAAGTCCCCCTCCTAGAGTATTGTGCTGCAGTGCTTTGCAGTCGCCCCAACGATGTGCCAGGTTTTTTTCTCTCTTTCTCCTTTTGGGAGAGAGAGGAGAGGAAGTCGCTCGCTCTCGCTCCACCAGCTGTAGGAAGCGAGGGACTGAATTACAGAAATGAATCAAGTGGACACCCCTCCCTCCAGGGCAGCCTCTGGCAGCCAAACCAGCCACAGACCCAGCCTCGGCCCGGGCCCGTCAACCCCCCCACCCCCCCACCCCCTGTCTGCACGGTCCCCGGCTCCCCGCTCCGCTCCACACAGGAAGGGCTCAAGATGGGAACCACACTCCACAGGAAGTCTTTGTTTTAAGAGCTCCCTCTCGAAAAACAATATGCCACATTAATATGGCCGTCACTCCAGATTGTCTGTGAATGTTGTTGGATGTATTAAGATATCAGCCACTGACCACTCAAATGCCCTAATGTTTAGATTTTGGTTGGCTGAGAGTATAAAATGGATGTTATATGGATGTCTGAGAAAAGGAAAATGGAGAGGTAGATTTCTCCTCAGTCAGGCAATCTGAACTGAGAAAGCTATCTGGAAAACCACCAGATCTGACCACTGGTTTACCATTTTGTTCAATATCAGTATCTGTTATGAATAGGCAGCCTAAGTATGTATTGCCCATGTACTCAGCTCCTGCAGTCTTATAGTAGTGGTAACTGGAATGTTTGTTTACGGATGACAACTGTTTTTTATCCAGGATAGCCAAGATTACTCTTTGTGTGTGTGTGTGTGTGTGTGTGTGTGTGTGTGTGTGTGTGTGTGTGTGTGTGTGTGTGTGTGTGTGTGTGTGTGTGTGTGTGTGTGTGTGTGTGTGTGTGTGCGTGCGTGCGTGCGTGCGTGCGTGCGTGCGTGCGTGCGTGCGTGTGTGTGTGTGTGCGAGCAGACAATAGGGCTTGTCTAACACCAAAATAATAACCCAAGGCTGGTTTGTATACAGTAAGCTGATGATGTTCGGCCACATAAAGCCACTGATACCTCTCTATGCGGCCTGAAACCTCTCTATGCGGCCTGAAACCTCTCTATGCGGCCTGAAACCTCTCTATGCAGGCTGAAACCTCTCTATGCGGCCTGAAACCTCTCTATGCGGCCTGAAACCTCTCCATGCGGCCTGAAACCTCTCTATGCGGGCTGAAACCTCTCTATGCGGCCTGAAACCTCTCTATGCGGCCTGAAACCTCTCTATGCAGGCTGAAACCTCTCTATGCAGGCTGAAACCTCTCTATGCGGCCTGAAACCTCTCTATGCGGCCTGAAACCTCTCTATGCGGCCTGAAACCTCTCTATGCAGGCTGAAACCTCTCTATGCGGCCTGATACCTCTCTATGCAGCCTGAAACCTCTCTATGCGGCCTGAAACCCAAGGGAGCAGAAAGTGCTGATGTGCAGAGCTCTCCACTCCTCTTCTGGACGAGGTCCTGCTTACCAAGTCCCGTAGGAGTGTCCACCATAAGATGCTGCTGCTGCCACACCAGAATGTTTGGTTTGACAGATGAAAATATTCTCTGCAGCTGACACCAGTTTGCTGCTAAAATAAAACAACATGGCTCTATTTTCAGATTCAGAGGCACATTTTGCTGTAATAGTAATGCCGGCCTGGCCTAGGGTTTATGTAGAGTGTAATTGCAGCCTTTTCAGAAGTAAGAACTGCTCCCAAGAAACCCACTTGATTTTTGTCTTTCTGCTCATAAGACCCAGGCATCAGGGGAGGCTGGTGGAGGCCGAAAATCAGGGGAGGGGTTCATTGTAATGCATGGAATGGAACGAGGAATAGTATCAAGAGGAATGGTATCAAACACATTCCATTCCATGTATTACAATGAGCCGGACCTCCTAGTTCTACCTCCACCAGCCTCCACTGCTGGGCATGCGTTGGCACCACTCCCTGTATCACTTTACTTAATTTTCTTCTGGCGTAATGCAAACCTTGTGACTGGAATCCTATACTGTCACATTGATTCATTTAAACGTGATATACTCTGCATGGAGCAAGATTATTTGCACTGCTGTCTCCCACATTCACAGTCATGCTCTCCGGTTAATGCTGATCTGTGAAGATTGCTATTCTGTTTGCTGTCACATATTTTGTTTTGGTTGTTGGTTTAGTTCGTTTGAAATGTCCCCCTGCTTTTGGCTTGAAAACAAAAAGCAAATCTTTGAATTGGTAAGCACTGAAGAACTCTATGAAACGATATGACGTACTCAGATTGATTTTACATCTGTGTTATGACAAACATAACTGTCAGTGTGTTGTATCAAGCTGTCAGTAACCTGCTCTGACCCGTTTTTTATTGTCAACTGTATCCCCTGCGTGCTTTATAAAGAACTTGATGTCATAACTCATCCTGATCCTCATGACAGTGTGTGTGTGTGTGTGTGTGTGTGTGTGTGTGTGTGTGTGTGCGTGTTGGCGCGTGCGTGTGTGCCTGCGTGCGCATATGTGTGTGTGTGTGTGCATGCGTGCATGTGTCTTTGTCTCTCTCTGTGTGTATGGATATATGTGTTTGTTCCCCTGACTAATAAAACAAGAGCCTGAGGGACAAATAACAAACTACATTACTCATCCATTGGCATGCTTGTGTTTCACAGTGCTCATATTGACCCCCCCGTCCCCCTGTCTCCTTCTGTCTGCCTGCCCCAGGTGATCAACGTGGATGGGAGCAACAGGATGACTCTGCTAGAGGACAAGCTGCCTCACATATTTGGCTTCACCCTCCTGGGGGACTACATCTACTGGACTGACTGGCAGAGGAGGAGCATAGAGAGGGTCCACAAGACTGACGCCATCAGGGAGATCATCATAGACCAGCTGCCTGACCTCATGGGCCTCAAGGCTACCAGAGTTACTGAGACCCATGGTAAGAGACAGGGGAAATATTAGTGTTGGAGATGAGGACGTACACAGCTGTTCAGAATCTGAAACCACAGAATAAGTGACTAACTTAAGTACAAGGGTTAATGCTTTCTGATGTATCAGATGGGTATTCATGAATGTGTGTGTGTGTGTGTGTGTGTGTGTGTGTGTGTGTGTGTGTGCGCGCCCCCCCTCCCTCCCTCCTCCCTCTCCCCCTCCTCCCTCACTCCAGGTACCAACGGCTGTGCGGAGGACAACGGAGCCTGCAGCCACCTGTGTTTCCACCGTCCACAGGGCCTGCGCTGTGCCTGTCCCATGGGCCTGGAGCTGCTCAGTGACCTGAGGACCTGTGTGGTGCCTGAGGCCTTCCTGCTCTTCACCAACCGGGCAGACATCCGCAGCATCTCCCTGGGCACCAACAGCAACGATGTGGCCATCCCTCTGACAGGGGTCAAGGAGGCCTCCGCCCTCGACTTTGACGTCTCTGAGAACAGGATCTACTGGACCGACGTCAGCACCAAGGTGAGGATGAGTGGAATGGAATGGAATGGAATTGAATTGAATTGAATTGAACAGAGTAGACTTAAGTCTACTGCTGCAAGACAATCACCCAGCACTGCTCTCTCTACCCATGGCTGCAGTGTGAATCATTTCTTGCTACAGAGATCTCCTCTGACTCTCTGGGTGAGAGGGAGTTGCTTTTACAGCAGAGTGATCAGATCACACACATCTGATGTGACAGCAAACAAAAGGGAAATCTAGACAGGTTTTGGGGTTTGTTTTCTGCTGATCTGGGTTAGTTTAGCTCCCATGGGTTGTCTCTCTCTCTCTGACTGTCTTACTCTGTGTTTTTTTGTTGCTAGGCTGTTTATACAGTTCAGTAAATAGAGTTAAATAAACTGAAGTTCAACTCAGCTAACCTCAGCTCCACCCCTAACCAATTACCAACAGTAGAATGCACACACAGCATATCCACATAATCTAACTGTCACCTGTGTGTTTGCTAAATCCCTCTGACTCTACACTGTAGCACTTTATGCATTGTTTTGCTACATTACCATTTGTTTGTTTGCTAGCCGGCTACCTTGAGTTGTTTGTAAGCTAGCCAGCCCCGGGGCCTACCTTACTGTTTAGCCCACCTCACTGATCCTTCCTGGCATGGATGACCTACGACCTGCATGGTATCATCTGTGTCTTACTATTATTGTACCCCATCCTCCATTTCTCAGACCATCAGCAGAGCGTTCATGAACGGCAGCTCTGTCGAACATGTGATCGAGTTTGGTCTCGACTACCCAGAAGGCATGGCGGTGGACTGGATGGGCCGCAACGTCTACTGGGCAGACACCGGTACCAACCGCATCGAGGTGGCACGGCTGGACGGGCAGTACCGGCAGGTTCTGGTGTGTAAGGACCTGGACAACCCCCGCTCCCTGGCCCTTGACCCAGCCAACGGGTAAGACTAGCATACCTTTGGCATGACGAGCTCAGGGAGATTAGTTCAAAGGTGATTTACTCACTCTATACACATCAATACAAATATTACAGGCTGGGATTTTATTGGCATGACTAACTCAGAGAGATGAGATCAAAGGTACTCTACACACACCCATGAAAAGAACACAGATGCAGAGTACAAAGGTTCTAAGTTCTGACTAACCTACAGTGGTCGAAACATTGCCAATCAGACCATTGAAACAGTGTGTGTACGTGTAGGGAGAGATGAAGAAGTGAATGTGGTAGTGTGAATCCCCTTGTATGACTGTTTTCCACAAAGACTTTCTCATGCAGTGTAATGAGAGGTTACGTCAGTGTCAGTGCTTCTGCCTCTCCGTGTTCCGTGTGAGGACTGGCTTGTTAGTCCACTCGCGTGTGCCAACAAGCCCGCGGTCTTAACATGTCACTGTGCTGATGATGTCATGTCCTGGAGCTGTCAGCAGTCATGCCTGCGGCCTCAGATGTGTATTTACGATGTGGGTCACTCTCTCTGTCTCTGCATTGTTTAGAAGTGTGCGTGCGTGCCTGTGTGTGTGTGTGTGTGTGTGTGTATGTGTGTGTATGTGTGTGTGTGTGTGTGTGTGTGTGTGTGTGTGTGTGTGTGTGTGTGTGTGTGTGTGTGTGTGTGTGTGTGTGTGTGTGTGTGTGTGTGTATGTTTTGGTAGGCCCAGCTAATCTCAGATCAGTGCCTTAGTGCATCCTCTTCACTCTGGAGCATATTGTTCCCTCTCTCATACAGAACCTGGATTGAGTTATTCCACAACGTCTGCCCCATAGTTATGGCCAACCAAGCTCATTTACCAATTTACCACTTCAATTGAATTAGGTTGGGAATGCAGACTTACTCTTGGCAACGAGTGTGTTGGGATACAGTGCCTTCGGAAAGTATTCAGACCCCTTCACTTTTTCCACATTTTGTTGTGTTATAGATTCAATTTAAAATGGATTAAATTAAAAGAATTTGCCATCAATCCACACACAATACCCCAGAATGACAAAGCGAAAACAGGTTTTTAGAAATTTCAATAAGTTGAATTGAGTCTATCTTAATGCAAGGATTCCTATGCAAATCAGAGACCCTATAAAAACAAAGATATTAATTCCAAAATTCCATGAACTATTATCCTTGCATTAAGATGGATGCAATTCAACTTACTGAGTGATTTGTTGATGACATTTTGCATTTTAGCTAATTTTAAGAGTATTACAACAAAGGGTCTGAATACTTATGTACATGAGGTATTTCTGTATTTCAATTTTAATAAATTTACTGAAATTTCAAAAAAATAGTTTTTGCTTTGTCATTCTGGGGTATTGTGTGTGGATTGATGGCAAAAAGTGAAGGGGTCTGAATACTTTCCGAAGGCACTGCATATGGCTGTTTGGGTCCACTCTTCCTTCACTGTTAAAAACATATTAAAGAACAGGTTTTGACATTAAGTGTAAGCTACAGTACACACACTGTGGTGCAACGCATTCCATCAGATGTGTATTCTATATGTACAAATACAACTATAAATAATGATCTGTTCTGCCCTGTAGCTATATGTACTGGACGGAGTGGGGAGGGAAGCCCAGGATCGCCAGAGCTCACATGGATGGTAGTACCATCATGACTCTGGTTGACAAGGTGGGCAGAGCTAACGGCCTCACGATAGACTACATCGACCAAAGGCTGTACTGGACCGACCTGGACACCTGTATGATAGAGTCTACTAACATGCAAGGTAAATCCAATGATCCTATAGTGCTACAACATCAGTGCAGTAGCAGTTCATACACAGACACCAAGGATGACACCAACAGTCTACAATATACAGGATAGTCATAGTGGTCTTCTTTAGACAAGACTATTAGGCAAGGCAAGACTCAAGTTGATGATATTGCTAAATCATTCTATTGCTCCCCAGGTCTTCAGAGGGAAATAGTAGCTGACGATCTGCCCCACCCGTTCGGGCTGACTCAGTACCGCGACTACATCTACTGGACGGACTGGAACCTGCGCAGCATCGAGCGGGCCGACAAACGGAGCGGGTTGAACCGCACCATGGTGCAGGGGCATCTGGAGTACGTCATGGACATCCTGGTCTTCCACTCCTCGCGTCAGGACGGTGCCAACGACTGCTCCCTGAACAACGGCAATTGCGCCCACCTCTGCTTGGCGTCGCCCGCGGGCGCCCAGTGCCGCTGCGCCTCCCACTACACCCTGGACACCAACGGACGGAACTGCAGCTGTGAGTTTGGAGTTGAAAGGGGCTGGTGTGGTATTTATGTCATGTTTCAAAAGAATTATGTGTCAGTTTATGTGTGAGGGACGAGGGAGACAACCTTCTTGCCAAAACTCTCTATACACTTGTATTGATCTGAAAGCATTGGCCAAACAAAGTGCAACTGATTGAATCCTAGCCCAAGTATTAGTGATTTGAGGCCTACTGCTGCAAGACAATCACCCAGCACTGCTCTCTCTACCCATGGCTGCAGTGTGAATCATTTCTTGCTACAGAGATCTCCTCTGACTCTCTGGGTGAGAGGGGGTTGCTTTTACAGCAGAGTGATCAGATCACACACATCTGATGTGACGGCAAACAAAGGGAAAACTAAATCAAGATTGACTCGATGTTTTATGTTGTTCTTTGAACAGTCAGTAGTTCAGTTAAATGGGTGTTGGAACATACAGTATGCATCAATCTCCAGGGGGCCTTAGGAATGATGATAAAGTCAGTCGACGTTATCCAGTTATGTAAAATCAATCATGTGTCTCTATTGAAGAGATAGTGAGTCAGTGTATTTGACAGCACTGTGGCTTTAGGTGGACGTACAGTACAGCCCTAAATCAAACCTAGGGCTCCAGCCTGCCCTCAACCCTCAGTCATGAGAAACCCCAAAACACATGTGTCTGAATCACACAGGGAGAAAACCTCAGACTTTCACTAAGGCTTCATGTGGACACACACGCGCACGTGCGCGCATGCATACAGGCACCCACACACACACACACACACACAAACACACGTTCGAGGGGAGTCGCCATGCTTCCATATCTACCCCAGAATTTTTCTGGTCTTGGCAGGGGATGAAGGCCCTGTCTTTCTACATGACTCTGTTTTTCTTTCTTACTGTTGCATACTTCCCTGACCTCAGGGCGTGGAGTCATGGAAGGGTGGCTGGGAGGGTTGGCGGGGGAGGTGTGTGTGTGTGTGTGTGTGTGTGTGTGTGTGTGTGTGTGTGTGTGTGTGTGTGTGTGTGTGTTTTCATTGGGCCTTCTAGCCTTTGACCCCCCCCTCTCTCCCTCCAGCCCCCTCCAGCTTCCTCCTGTTCAGCCAGAAGGCGTCCATCAGTCGCATGGTTCTGGGGGAGCAGAGCCCAGACATCATCCTGCCCATCCACGTCCTGCGTAATGTCCGGGCCATCACCTACGACCCCATGGACCATCTGGTGTACTGGGTGGACGGGAGGCAGAACATCAGGAGGGCCCGGGATGATGGCACACAGGTGAGGGAGGAGAGAGAGGAACATCGCACACTGCCCTAACATCATTTGTTCTTCCAATGACAAACATATTTCAGGGATGCATTTGAATGTGTCATGTGATTTAACACAGGCATAATGCTTTTTGATTATCCTTCACTTGCATATCAAGATGATGTGACATTAAAACAGTGGCAAATACAGATTAGTTG
This sequence comes from Argentina silus, assembly GCF_951799395.1. Classification (NCBI taxonomy): domain Eukaryota; kingdom Metazoa; phylum Chordata; class Actinopteri; order Argentiniformes; family Argentinidae; genus Argentina; species Argentina silus. The sequence continues at coordinate 16,496,355 of NC_139657.1, read as the reverse complement.
ACATACAGTGTAAAAGCTGTTGAATGATAACGAATATGCTAATATGATCTCTTTTTTTTTGTATGAATAATCATCTCTAACTTCTTCCTCCCCTCCATCCCTTCCCCAGTCATTTGTGGTGGTGTCGACCACACCCACCCACCAGCAGAGCCAAGAGAAGCAGACTCATGACCTGAGCCTGGACCCCTACAGCCGGACGGTCTACTGGACCTGCGAGGCCACCAACACCATCAACGTCCAGCGGCTGGACGGAGGCTTTGTGGGGACGGTGCTCAGGGACGAACACGACAAACCACGCGCCATCGTAGTCAACGCAGAGAAAGGGTGAGGAGGAGGAGAGAAGGGCCTGGGGCTTGGGCTCGCGATTAGAGCCCTTTTGCACATACTGTGGGATTGGATCCCAGTCCCACTGCTCTTCTGGCACACACTGTCTTGATTGAACTTGTCAGGCACAATGGAATGAATTCCAACCGTCAAACGCAAGGCGAACGAAGCCAAGCATATCTTGAGTGGTCGCTCTCCCAGGGAGGGTAGTACAGAGGAGGAGGAGGTTATGGCTGAAACGCAATGCTGCTTCATATTGTTGTTACACGCTCCGGTTGAGGCAACTGTTATTCTGAATGTGGTCGACTTGCGAATCAAAAACAGAGGGAGCTTCACTTGAAAGCCTTGTAAATATACAGCATTACAAAAATAGTTCTGAAATATTTCAGAGGGATGCCGTTTTGTATGGACGTATATATAGAAGCAGAGTTTACAGAGCCTGGGGCAGAGCAGGCTGACATGGGAGGATCCAGAGAAAGTTTATTTTCCTCTCCTCTCTTCCTCCCCTCGTATCATCTCCTCTCCTCTCCTCTCCTCTCCTCTCCTCTCCTCTCCTCTCCTCTCCTCTCCTCTCCTCTGCTCTCCTCTCCTCTCCTCTCCTATTATCTCCCTTCCTCCCCTACCCCTCCCCCTCTTCTCCTCTCCTCTCCTCTCCTCTTATCTCTCTTCCTCCCCCTCCCCCTCCCCCTCCCCTCCTCTCCTCTTTTTATTGATGTGGTGGTGACAACCTGACATGGGAAGATCCAGAGTTTATTTCACTTATTGCCAGAGAACCACAGGTTCCACTCCCTCAGTTCGGGAGAGTCAGAGATGTTAGCCCATGTGTGGAGCATATGGCTGTGCATGCCTCTCCTCCTCTCCACCTCCTCTTCATCTTCCTCCTCCTTTCCTCCGCTCTCCTCGCCTCTTCTCTCCTCTCTCCTCCGCTCTCCTCTCCACCCCTCCTTTGAAAGGGGAATTAAATGCTATTGGCAGATAGCTTTACAGTGTAGATTGTTAAGACTTTTGTACTTTGTCATTGTATCTTTTTGAAAAGTCCATCTAATTGCATGTCTTTCCTTGGACCTGGAAAGAGAGAGTAGATCATGTTGAATGCGCCTGGCCCAGCTCAGTGTGGCTACAGACAAGTTAACACATCACCAGGGTTCATTCGGTTTAAGTTCCCTAGAGAAGTCGCAGCTCCTAGATGGCATCCAACTCTAACATTGAAACAATTGAACTGGTTACGTTTGTCGAACAATAACACTAAATATGATCATGTTCTCTTTGACTTGAGGAGACAGAGCCAAACTGAAAGAGCAGAGACAAATCACAAACAGATGAGAAAGTGCATTCTTCTCTAAACAAGTTTTAGAGAGGCTCTTATCAGAGCTGATCAAAGCTGACGTTAGACATAACAACCACGGCCCACACAATCAGACAGACAGTGGACTGTACTCCCTGATGCTTTGAGAGAGGAGCCAAGTTTTAGCTGTAGCACCATCCAACACAGGAGGAGAGCGCTGAGCATAGATCAAAACACATCTCCGATCAAACACGATCTCTCTGTGGCTGATTTTCATTGTGTTGTGGTACAAGAATGTAGAATGAGTTGATGTATCTGGAAAGTTCACATTTGAAGTCCCATGCTCTGTACTGTATGTGGGCAAACATTGTCCTTTTGAGCAGTGGTTGACCTTATCGACAACCATTATCGTTCTGGTGTCTAAATCCCACCACCATCTCCCTCTCTCTCTCTCTCTCTCTCGCTCTCTCTCTCTCTCTCTCTCTCTCTCTCTCTCTCTCTCTCTCTCTCTCTCTCTCTCTCTCTCTCTCTCTCTCTCTCTCTCTCTCTCTACAGGTACATGTATTTCACCACCATGCAGGACCGCTCAGCCAAGATCGAGGGTGCATCTCTGGACGGTACTGAGCGCGAGTCTCTGTTCACCACAGGGCTGATCAGGCCTGTGGCACTGGCACTGGACAACAAGCTGGGAAAGCTCTTCTGGGTGGACGCTGACCTGAAACGCATCGAGAGCAGTGACCTCACAGGTGAGTCTCATCAATCAGAGTTGCTATTGACACCATAGGTACGTAACACCGTAGATCCACAGCAGCAGGTATCATAATCGCTCATTATTAAGTGCTGTTGTGTTGTCAGGTTTTTAACCATAATACCATACTTGGCACTACAGAACATAGTATAGTACAGTACTATAGAGGACTCCAAATACAATAATCATAGAAGGAGAATAGTGAGGCTTTTGAAGTGTAATCCTGAGTGGTCCTAGTCCCTGCCTGGCGTAACCACTAGCCAGAGACACCATGGCTGCCTGGTTAGTGTCTCTCTGTCATTATCAGACAGCTGTAAGGCTGTGTGATCCTCTTCCGTGTGATCTTTTGCTGATCCAGAGAGTGGCTTGATGTCTACTGGCCAATGAGCTCACCTTCGTCTGCTCTGTTCACGTACCTGTTTAGCTTCATGCACGCACGCACACACACACTTACGTACATGCTCTCTCTCTTTCTCTCACACACACACACACACACGCAAACAAGCACACGTATCACTCCTCCCTGGCCTCTGATGTCTGGGTAGGGAGACAGCATCCAGAATAGAGAGACAGTAACCAGGCAGATTAAGGATGTTTTATTATACATATCAAAGAGCAGTTCGGCAGAGAAGTAATAAACCATCTTCTCTTTACCAGACCATGTTTGGTCAGACATATTGAATATCAATCACACATACTTGGCTTGTAGTCTGACACTGTGAGCAATGATAAAGAGGTAGGTTACAGGAAGAAGACCAAAGGTTTGAAACAATGCCACGATAAACACATTTGGAGAGCATACAGCATATTTCAAGTTTGCTATGATTTCCTTGGCTCGTTCTGATTATGTCATCACTCTTCCTCCTGACAGGAGCCAATCGCATCGTGCTCCAGGACTCTAACATCCTGCAGCCCATGGGCCTGACTGTGCTGGGGGATCACCTGTACTGGATAGACAGGCAGCAGCAGATGATCGAACGTGTGGACAAGCTGACGGGGGAGAAGAGGACGCGTATCCAGGGTCGGATCTCCTACCTGACCAGCATACATGCTGTGGAGGACATGGATCCCACAGAGTTTGGTAAACCCTGTCTCTAGCCTCAGGCATTGCTTGTGTTGTTGTGATACGCATTATGTATGTATCTACCTGTACATTCTCCATCATTGGTCAACTGCTAACTGTCCGTATCCTACCTTTCACTCTCCAGCATCCCATCCCTGTTCCCGTGACAATGGAGGATGCTCTCACATCTGCATCGCCAAGGGTGACGGGACGCCCCGCTGCTCGTGCCCCATGCACCTGGTGCTCCTGCAAAACCTGCTCACCTGTGGAGGTAACAGAACATAGTACATTTGTTTGATTTCCGCTTACAGTTCAAACACACATAACACAAACTGAAACACACACATACAGACATACAGACACACAGAACATATATCACATGTACAGTATACCAACAGTAGATGTGCCGGATGAGTGAAGAAACCCCAAAGGGTGCATGACAAAACCTTACCCTTCAAAACTGATATCCAATAAGTTTAACTTCGAACAGTCAGTACTCAGTATTCCACCAAGCCTTGGGTCTCGAAATCGACACTCCTCTCCAATCGTGCATATTTGCAAGACAAATATCATAACAGGTCATCAGGTGTCTCATTCAAATCTCCTCCCATTTCATTCTGTTCTAACCACGCCTCCCCCAGAGCCCCCCACCTGTTCCACGGAGCAGTTCACCTGCGCCACGGGGGACATCGACTGCATCCCCATGGCGTGGCGCTGCGACGGCTTCGCAGAGTGCGACGACAGCAGTGACGAGGAGAACTGTCCCGTGTGCTCCGCCTTCCAGTTCCAGTGTGACAAGGGACAGTGTGTCGACGCCCAGCTACGCTGCAACGGAGAGCCCGACTGCACCGACCACTCAGACGAACAGGACTGTGACAGTACGTTCATAGACTCGCTTCACGTCATATTGATATTTCTCTCGTTTCTAAATTATTATTAAAGGATTGAATGTATTTAAGAGGAGCCTGAACATTAAACATGCTATTTATCCTCCTGCCTTTTTTTGTGTTGTTAGATGTTAGACCATGAGATGACATATTTCTAATTTAAAAAAAAAACATTCTCCTCTTGGGCTCTGATCAAAAGTGGTACACCAGATATGGGGAATATTGTGTTCTTTTAGGCACAGCCAGAGATAACGGTATAACAATATCTATCCTCTGTTGTCTTCCCATCAGCCATCTGCCCATCCAACCAGTTCCGCTGTGGTAACAACCAGTGCATCCTGAAGAAGCAGCAGTGTGACTCCTACAACGACTGCGCCGACGGGTCTGACGAACTGGCATGCGGTACGTTCACGCTCTTTAATGTCGAGAAGATGCCGAGCGTAGAGTGCCTAGCTAGCTCATCAGATCTGATCTTGACCATTTAACCGACCACTCAGACTAGAGCTCTAGTCTAACATGAGATGTGCTGTAATCTCTCTTCCTGTGTGTTGTAGAAGTCCACATCCCGTCGTCCAGTGACCTGCCCCCTCACACCAGCACCATCGGCCCGGTCATAGGCATCATCCTGTCCGTCTTCGTGATGGGAGGGATGTACTTTGTATGCCAACGTGTGGTGTGCCGCCGCTACAAGGGTCCCAATGGAACGTTCCCCCACGAGTACATCAGCGGCACCCCCCATGTGCCCCTCAACTTCATCGCCCCCAGTAGCTCCCAGCATGGCACCTTCACAGGTAAAGGTCTGCTCTTCCTGGATTGCAGAGGGTCACTCTAGACGGGTTTCACTCTAGACTAGCCTCTCACCGACCTATTCTAGCCCTGCATTATTAACACACCTGGTTCAGTTCTATAGGTCTATACCTTTGTTGTGATTGACATTAAGGTAGATGATGTTTTATGTTCAAATTGTGCAAGTAGTGTTGCTGTTCTAGATATCCCCCTGTCACTGTATAGTTTTTCTGCATTAAGGCAATAAGCGCGGTGGCTGTGTTTTTCTCCAGGTATCTCGTGTGGGAAGTCGATGATGAGTTCTGTCAGCTTGATGGGGAGCAGCAGTAGTGGAGCACCACTCTACGACAGGAACCATGTGACAGGAGCTTCCTCCAGCAGCTCCTCCAGCACCAAGGGAGCGTTCTACCCACAGGTACGGTACCTACATGCACGTAAACACACACACATGTAAACACACACACACACACACACACACACACACACACACATGTAAACACACACACACACACACACACACACATGTAAACACACACACACACATGTAACACACACACACACACACACACACACACACACACACACACACACACACACTAACCCTAGGTACTGTACTGTAGAATGAAATGAAACTCTAATTTCTGTTTTGTGTATTTGCAGATGCTCAACCCGCCTCCCTCTCCAGCCACTGATCGCTCCTTATACAACGCAGAGATCTTCTACTCCTCCAACAGTCCCTCTACCACCAGGTCCTACAGGTAGGGGACGACACACACACACACACACACACACACCTCTGGGCTAAGGCTAGCTAAGTAGATCACATTCACATTGTGTGATAGTTCCCTAGCATTCACAGTTCACACCACTGCCCTGTTCCATCTCTGGAGCTTTGTATGGGTGTAGCTGAAGATAATCAGTCACTAACAGACGGATGGAATGCAAATGTTTTTTTATGTTATCATTTTTATCATGAGATGCTAGATCATTTTTTCTCTCTGTGTATTTAAGCCACAATCAGTTTGATCATGAACTCTCTTTTGCTGTTGGAAATAAAACTATGCTGTCTTCTCTCTCCCTCCTACAAGGCCTTACCTAATGCGAGGTGTGGCACCCCCTACCACCCCCTGCAGTACTGACGTCTGCGACAGCGATTACACCACCAGTCGCTGGAAGAGCAACAAGTACTACATGGACCTTAACTCAGACTCTGACCCTTACCCCCCTCCCCCCACCCCCAGAAGCCAGTACCTATCAGCAGAGGAGAGCTGCCCCCCCTCCCCGTCCACAGAACGCAGTTATTTCCACCTGGGCCCCCCACCCCCTTCACCCTGCACGGACTCATCATGACACCAGGGGAAATAGCCATGCCTGTAAATAGTTTTAAATATGAACAAATGAGATAATTTCTATTTTATTCATTTCCACTACGTGGGTTAAAGTGGGGACAGGGGATGGAATAAGGTCAGATCAAGTGTGAAATATTTGTACAGTGTGAATTGTATCACTTTATGTTTTGAAATGTTTCCTCCCTCATTTCAGATAGAGTACCCTTCTTAATTGAATATATTAAAAATACATTCAATTGTACTGCTTTTTAATTGACCTTTGTCATTTTGGCGTATTTTAGTAAGGTTTCTAATTAGTAGAAGTCCCTTTAACCCTGTGGTTTTGAGCAATATATTGTCCCAGATGTTGGCTTGATGAAATACTCCATTCACAAATTATCTAATGTGGTCAGCCAAATCACCATGAAAACCAAATGAGTTTCTCAGAAAAAAAAGTACTGTAAATATTTGTAATTAAGTAAATAATTTTTTCATAACAGCCATGAGATGTTCTTATTAATGATTTGTTTGTGAATTTGAAATGGTCCCAAGCATAATGTTTGTTTGTTTGTTTGTTTGTTTGTTTGTTTGTTCAGTTACCAAAAGTGTGTTTGCTGCTACTGTACATATATCCTTTGAATTATGACTTTTTAAAATGGCCAACAAAACAAATACAGTTTTCATATTCAAACTGACAATAGATCATGAAGCTATTTTACTGTTTAATCTGATTTAATTATTCTTATAGCAACATTGCAATTGTTATTTTTATTATGTGTAGAACAGTATGTACTGTACGTACATATGTTGATATGTGAAATGTTATTGTTTTGAAGGAGTCTCTATGGAATAACTCATAAAAACAGCTCCATCATCACTGATGCAGTTGTCAAACCAGAAATTGTAAGGTTTGGCACAACCATGTAGTTTCTCTCAAGATGTACAACCTGTCACTATAATGAAAATGATACCGTATGTCTTGTGCTTTGATTCCATATGAAATGCTGGTCTAAATTGTCCCATATTTCAGGAGTTGGTATTTCAGCTTTTATGAATTAGAAGAATCTGTGTACTGTAGAATCAGATTATATAGCTTGAATACAGTCTGAACTATTGAGTTTTCAAGGTTTCATTCAATGGGTTTATTTCAGACATCTCACTGTAATGAGGTATCTTGGTAAAAACCCTTCATTAATTTTATCCTGAAATGTGTTGAATGTTACAGACCTGATCAATAGTATTTGCTTTCTTTCAATCACTTTAGTTGTGGTTTTAGTTTGCACTTACAAAAATGGAAAGAAAACAAATACAATTTTACACAGGTCTGAAAGGTATGCACCTGTAAAATGGCTCCATCATATTGTCTGGCTTTGATTGTCATAATGTGAGGTAAGCAGGTGGTAATATTGTCCAATTGAGCACTTATTGGTAAATTACATGTCCATGCAGTTATGGAAAGTGGACAGAGAATGGTACTCACTAAATGACTGTGGAAAAGGAAGAGGAAATATTGAATTCATGCCTCTTAGTGAAAGTTTTGATGCTTCTTGGAGCTCTTCCTCGGTCATTGAAATACTTGTCTTTCAGCCAGTTAATAGTGGTTGCAGAGTGAGAAATCATGTGCACCTGTGAATTTAAATGACATTTCAAATACTGTATCTATGTAACTGCCCCATTAAAAACTCTGAAAACAATTTTAAAATCAGCACTCACAGTAACTCAACTGTGTGCTACACTTTTAATCTGATGATGTTCAAGTGCCGCAATATAACATAATAATGCTGTAATATAATGTTATCATGTACAATGACCACAATTCCAAAATGAATGCTATCATCAAAAGTTTCAAGCTTCTATCTTTTGGTGTCCATGTTGATCACTTCCAGATTTTCTGTGAGGGTCTGAACAGATGGCTTTGACCACCACAAACCACTGCCCTGCCCATCTCAAGCAATGGGTTAGTTTAGAAGGGTGGAACATAATAGAACTTTCAGATAGAAATCTATCCTGTATAATAGACATTCTTCTTGGTCTCAGAGAACAGGCTTTTATGTCAGCTCCATTAGATTTCTGTCTGCAACCCCCTGAACGTTCTGCCTTTTTAAATAAGACGGTCTTGACTGGAGAGGGGCAACTCCAGCCTAATTCCAACGACCCACTTGTGCCAGTATATAGAGGCTCTCGAAACAAACTGTGTCTTGTGTTTTGTGTTTAAATGCCTTGTATAATTTACACTTGTGACAATTTTTGTATCAAAAGCATTTTTATATAATAAAGGTTCTATTTTAAGGAAATGTTTTGTGGTTGATTGTTTTTAATTAGTTATTTGTTTGTAGAGCAGGTTTATCAGAATAGTCAAAATCATGTATGAACATATAATAATTTATTTAACAGGTACAATATTATCGAATGGAGCACTTTTGCAAGATATTCTGGGTGTATATCTGCTGGGTCTGTGCTATATAGCTAAATGTGGCCACCATGTGGAGAAAAGCTGGAACACATGTACATGGCTTTTTGTCAGCACAGTTTTTTCTCCTTTCCGCTTTCCACAAGTGACAATTACAGGTGGGAAAGAAAACACATAAATCTCTCAACATGTGGGTGAAGGCTGAAAATAGGGTTTGAATTAAGTATCAAAGACTGCAGCACATCAACTACAGTAAGACCAGTGGCATATATTATAATCAATATGGTACTGTATGTTTATGGCTTGGAGTTATAGAAACAAATATATGAGTCTAAGACTGGGTTACCATTCTTGGGCAAATGATGTTCTTCAGCCTCATAAACACAATATCAAACTGTAAGCTGTTCTATAGAGGACCTATGCAACTCTGATTTCTTGAGTGTGGTGTGTGAACATTAAACAGAGGAGGCTAAACAGAAAACTAAAATATTATATTCCAGATAACATAATAAACATAAATATGTCAAAAATAATTAATTATTTGAAGATCTTATTTTGCTGCATCTGCAGATATTGTGAGAGATTACTTCAAAGCATTCAAGCTGGTTCGTTGAGAAGTGACTAATGGCGGGATTTGAACCTAGGTCTCTGTCTTCGGAGGAGACCTAGGGAAAGTCCGGAGGAGTGGAGGAGACCTAGGGAAAGTCCACAATGCGACAAATGTTACAACTGATAACTCTATTGGAATTTTTTGTGAGCCTAATTTCCATCTTCCGATTCCCATCCTCAGTCCTTGGTTACAGATTATGATGTCAATAAAAAGAGAGCTAAACAAATAGCCTACACAGTGAAAAGAATAATCAGATGAGATCATATGATACACATCAACTTTAATGAGACAACCATGGAGATAGCAATAACAGCCAGCCACAAACATATTGCACAACAATGGTTACCATGCTGACAGATTATCTGCCGTATGCATGCGGAGTTTACCTTTGACCGGGCACACAAGTTATAAATCTTACGCAAAGAATATCACCATCACACCAGCAACAGGGCACTGATTATACAGTGAACATTGAACATCAAACTAAGATATTAACTGGACTCTGGTGATTTTTGCTGTCAAATTCGTATGGTACAGGTACTTTTGTCTACATATGCACAACACTACTAGCTCATATTGAAATAAAGTGAAATCAAAGAAACTGGTGTAAATGCAACATTGCCCCCAAATGAACTACAACAAGACACGGGGTGTGCGCGGTTTGGCATTGCGCACACAAGTTGAAAGGGTGAAAATTCTACTTTTGGGCTGCCGCAGTGACGAACTATAGCCTATGCAGGGAATAAGGGAAATTGGCGAATAACACATATAGATATCTATTTGTTCAATATTACCTGAAAATATGGACTACAGCCATCATAAATCTGTTGTGGGTGGTATATAAATAGCTACTGTACCGATACAGGCTACACAACAACTTGAAAAACGTCATAAAATAAAGAATGCGCTGTCAATTATATAAATGTAGCTGCATCATATAAAGCCCGAATAATTTTCCGATGTACATAGGTTAGCCGTGATTGTGCCTGAGAAACAAGGTGCACTTGATTTAGTTCAACCTTGGTGCTGGGTGAACATTTCACATTGCATTTGTCCAAATTAAAGGGCAAACTCCGCTCTCCCGGCGCGCCGGATAATTTTAAGTGCACCGACGGTCAAGGGAGCGTTGTTTTTTCACGCGTTCCACCCTCTACCTGCGGAAATGGGGAGTTTCTCGTTTACCGCAAGGGAGTGGACGAGACCCAGTGACTTGTACAGTACCAAATCAAAAGCCTAAAGTTGCTAGAAGTAGGTCTGATCGGCGTGATTCTTAGCCAATAGAATTCTATCGGTCTGTTTGACTGACAGGTACTTTAGTTGTGGTGGGGGAAGGGGTCGTTGAAGTTGATGGAACCGCCATCTTGAAAAGTGCCCTCTGACAGTCTATCTTTTCGCGCCTGTCAGAATCAGTTGTAAACACTTTATTTTTTTCTAAGTATTCGCATGTTCTTAGTTTTTTTATTTTGTTAACACTTTAGGCTAATGGCTCAATAAGCTACATGCCGGGGACTCACCATTTACCGTTGTTAATCGGTATGTACTTGCTAGCCCATGCAGTTCTTGTTGAGAAGACACGAAAAGCTTAGCTAGCTAACGTTACTTGACTAGCTAGCCAGCCAGAGGTTTTGGTTAACCTTAGTTAGTCCGATGAAGCTATACATCAGTGTTATGCTTGTGTGTCGACCTTTGGTGTAGTGAGTTAGAATTTGCTGTTAATTAACGGAAAGGCAGATCGGGTCGATCGAAATAGTTAGCTAGCTAACGGATTTAGACTGGCAGCTAACGGTGCTAATTTAGCAGCCAGCTAGTCGTGTATCCCGACAGCGTTTGATTTGGCCTGTCCATTTGCTTCTGGTTAGCTAGGCATTCATGGAAATACAAAGCAGCTAAAATGGTTATCTTGCAATAAGTGTCATACACAGCGTTAGCATGAAGTTAGGTAGCAGTTTAATTGCGGATAGTCGCAAGTCTACAGGCTCTGTTCGATAACGGTAGCTATCAACTAGCTAGCTAACTAGGCCGTCGGCTAACATTCAGAAGTCAGGCTTGTTGACAGCTAGCCAGCGGCAGATCTTGTGCTTGTTAGCTAGCTAGACACGGTTCAGCATTAACCATACAACTAACTACAATCTGACTTGGTTGGGAAGTAGCTAGTTAGTGCAGCTAGTTAATAAACAGTGATCTGTTTGTTTTGTCGGGCCAACGCTGTCATACCGGCAAACACAGAACGCTAGCTATGAATTGATTGCAGCTTATTCTGTGTAGCAAAGTTTTCCTAAACCGTAGCCATCTACTTGCTAACGTTACCAAACACAGCGACGGTGTTGTCAGAGTTTATCGTTGAATAGGCAAAGTTTAAGTCGGCTTGTAATATTTTCTGGATTCTTGAGGTCACGCGAAGTATTGAATTTAGCTCAGGTCAGAATGGTATAGGTTAGTTCAATGTCTTGGCTAGCAAATGCATTTGATCCCCGGCCACGGTACCACAATACCACTGAGTTTCTCAGACGGAATGAAAACATCACAGAATTCCAATTAACCCACCTGCTCTCTAACTATGATCGCAAGGTTGCCAAACAATCCTGAAAAGGCAGGTTCAACAGAGTTTAAGCTAGCAACGGTGCCAAAACGGATCAGGTTAGATAACAAATTCTTGTAAGACATGAACGGAAGATTTCGCTAATCGTGCACCCTAGGCATGCACTCGACACTGATTGGAATTTGGTGTGAAAGTGATGTTTGTTTGTTTTTTGTCACTGCTTGTCAGTTTCTCAATTGTTAGCGATTGGTTAGTCTATGCTGATACAGATGGAGCTGACACAGGTTTTCTCATTAACTGCTGTTATTCAGGGACCGCGAACACTTCCGCGTCTATGCTGTTCTATAAAACAGAATTAAACCAGCAGCTGACAGTACTGATTTGCTATTTGTGGCAGGACTTTCATATGTTTCACTAATTTTATGTGCATCTCTGGGTGAGGTGTTGGTGATTTAACCCATTCAGATATTTGAGACATGATTGAGTTAACCTGTGATATGAAGATGACAATTTCTTTCTATTTGGTCATAGCCTCTTTATTTATTTATTTTTTACCAAATAGATACATATGAATTATGATAGGTTTTAGCACAACAGTGGTGAATATTGATCAGTTAAGGGAGAGTGGCACATTTATCATAGTAAGTGCCTGGACAGAGGCCAATCTCAATTCCCCCTGAGCCCAGCCTCCTGGCCCAGTCTATTAATATGCTTTATTTCCTCACAGCCATTCATAACAAATCTGAGGTGCTGGTTTAGAACCAGCCAAGATGGCAGCTCTGTAACCTTTGACCCGACTACTCACTGACTTCTACACAGGGTTGGGAAGCCATGTAGTTTACACAATTACTGTTGTCGGAAAAAATGTATATCTTTGAACTGAGGGCTTGATCAACAGCAGAAAGTATGCTCTGTTTTAGTTGTGTGTTCGGTTCCTATGGCGAGTGAGTTGTTGACACAGTGCCTCTTGAACATGTGAAACTAGGTTATTTTCTTTCTTCTTGTCAGTCTGTTGTAGTGAGGTCTGGCAGAGATTAGTGCTTGTGTAAATGGTTAAACGAGTGCAGCGATTGTGTTTTTTGGGATGGTTGCCGGGATGCTGAGATTGCATGACAACAACAAGGAAGTGGAATCTTTTCTTCCATCTTTTCCAATCTTTATTTAGTTTTTTTCCCAATATAGAATTGAAAGCTTGCTAGTTGCTTGCAATTGAATTTGTGAATTATTCATATCAGAATAAATAGTCATGTTTTGTTCTTTGTCGATTGTTGCAGGTGTGCATTGTTGATCTGTGTTAGCTGAGGCTGAGGAGGTTCTGCTGCATGTGTCCTTTGTCCAAGGCTCTCTCCTGTCATTGCTGCCTGTGGAGCCTGTAATGGGCCAGAACTCCCAAAGAGCACAAGCATTATTTTATTTTTAATCAGAGTTTTACCCTCTGGACTACCCCAGTCAGGTGAGCCTTTTTTCACACACATTTGACCATTGTTCAACTCACTTTGTGCACATTGTCACTGACTGTTCAGGGTAGACATAGACACTCAGGCCCAATCCTGGACATGAGAGCACTTTCAACGGAGGTTCTCCCTTGAACATGGTTTTTAGTCCTGGGCTAGGCTTAATCAGAGTCTGAGAAACTATAGCCCTTTGTCTCTATATGATGCTTTTTTCTGCAGAAGCACCATGTTTTGGAAGTTTGACCTCCACACAACGTCGCACATCGACACACTCTTGGAGAAGGAGGATGTGACTCTGACAGAGGTGATGGACGAGGAGGACGTCCTGCAGGAGTGCAAGGCCCAGAACCACAAGCTGGTGGACTTCCTTGTGCGGCCGCAGTGCATGGAGGACCTAGTCACCTATATCACTCAGGAGCCCAGTGATGACGTGGAGGAAAAGATTAAGTACAAGTAAGAATGATTTATGGCACGCAAAGGGAGTCTCGACACTATGACACGTGGAAGACCGCAATGTTAACGCAACTTTGGATTTGTCTTTATGATTTATAATTGAACTAGCATCACCAGATGCACAAATAGATAATGCGCATTCACATTGATGTGTGTTAATCGAAAATTTAACAGTGACTTTCTTCAGGCATGATCTAGCCGTTCAGTTTCATTTGAGGCGAGTGATGCAAGGCCTTGTTCTCCATTTTATTGTAAGCTGTGTGTGCTCTGAGGGCTGAGGAAACAGGTATATGACGGAATTGGCACAATGACTGTATAATTACCACAAGTTGGTTATTTTATCATCTTGTGGTTTCTCTGTTTTATATTCCTTTGAACCTTAACAATAAGTCTTTCATTAGATCTTATATATTCCAACTACCTTAAAACAGAGTAGATACCTGCACATTGTGGAAAGCTCCCATGAAATTATAGCAATTTTAACTGCTACTTTTTGTGCCCCTGGCACCTGCGAATAAGTTGGATGTGCATACATTACTTTTGAACTAACGTATGGCTGCGTTTTTGTGCTATTTTCCAGGTACCCCAACATATCCTGTGAACTGCTTACCTCGGACGTGGGACAGATCAACGACAGACTGGGTGAAGACGAGAGTCTGCTGATGAAACTGTACGGCTTCCTGCAGAACGAGTCCCCCCTCAACCCTCTGCTGGCCAGCTTCTTCAGCAAGGTCCTCAGCATCCTCATCGGCAGGAAACCTGAACAGGTGAGCTCATGACAGAATACGAGCAAATAAAAACAGAGTTTATAACAGATTATACAGTGCCTTTGGAAAGTATTCAGACCCCATCACTTTTTCCACATTTTGTTGTGTTATCAACTCAATTTAAAATGGATTAAATTAAAATAATTTGCCATCAATCCACACACAATACCCCAGAATGTAATTTCAGTAAATTACTTAAAATTGAAATACAAAATACCTCATGTACATAAGCATTCAGACCCTTTGCTATGGGGTCTGAATACTTTCCGAAGGCACTGTATTAGGAAGCGAACTAAGGTAGTTAGTTCTAACTAACTTTGACCAAATTTAACTTGGGATAACCCTTGTAACCAAGCGGCTCACCCCTAGCCAGGTAGATTCCTATAGTAACTTATACTGTACTGCTCTAACCTGCTCTGGAGCAGGCTAACTGCACGTCATCCTCAGTATGTGCCCCATGCCGTATGCCCAAAATCATCCTTCCCCCTTGCAAATAATTGCTTAATTTCATTAAAAGCCATATCATAGGTTTATTATATAAAAGGAAACTGATACAAATATATTGATCCTTATCTTTTGGTAAAACATTGTTAAAAACATAATAATAATAATTTTACTGCTCATACATGTAGGTTGACAGGATAAAATAATATATGAATGCATTTGACGTTACGTTTTTCACATGAACAGTTTATTCAATAAAAAGTTTCTTATGGCATGATGAAGGACATGTGTTGATGGTTGTTTCAAGCAAGATGAGTTGGCTCGTTGATTTCTGCAACTATTAAAGTGTGGCACACTTGGCAATAACTCAAGCCTGCTAATTTAGGATAATCCTAAATATGTATAGCTTGCTTCGTAGTGTAGCCCTCTGCTGAAGCACCTCATTATGGTCCAATTTGTTGAGATCTTGGGTGATAACGTGGGCATGAAGAATATGGTATCCATTCTGATTGGCCAGTTGAAATTTGTTCAGTATTACTTAGCGATTGTTGTTGTTCTTTCTGTAGATTGTGGAGTTCCTGCGGAAGAGAGAAGACTTTGTGGACTTGATGATTAAACATATAGGGACCTCTGCTATCATGGACTTGCTGCTCCGAATGCTGACCTGCATTGAACCACAGCAGCTCAGACAAGATGTCTTAAATGTGAGTTCCAATGTGTTTCTCCTCATGTTTTGTGTTTCCATTCCCTTCTGAAAATAAATATTCAAATGCACAAATTACATAGATCTGTTGTTCCATAATCCACGTCAGCTAAGCAATAGTTGTTTTCTTTTTAAGTGTTTACATGTGGTTGTTCTTTTAAGACTGATCGAAATTCTGCATGTCAACATCAACCTCTTCTCTCTCCCCCACAGTGGCTGAATGAGGAGAAGGTGATCCAGAGGCTTGTTGATATGGTCCAGTCGACTGAAGATGAGGATGTAAGTCATGTAATTTCAATATCTAGCCATTGGAGTCGTGCAATTTCTTCAATATATTGATGTTTTTGTATTGAGATTTTTGAATGTGCTTTAAATAACGTTTGACTTTATCTTGACAACTGTCTTGTTTCCATCCCTATAAAGAGGCACTCTAACGCGTCCCAGTCTCTGTGTGAGATCATCCGCCTCAGCAGAGATCAGATGTTCCAAGTGCAGGGCTGCTCAGAGCCTGACCCCCTACTGGCCACACTGGAAAAGTAAGCCTATGGAGTGGCCCTGTCCAGAAACAAGCCCCTATCTCTCTGGACAAGGCCTTTTGATGAGCTATTTGTTACTCCTGTCCAAAGAATTGCATTCTGTGAAGAATAGGGTGTTGTTTGGAGAACCACACAACATTAAGCTGCTGCTGTGCTCTTCATGGTATGTGTCTTTATTGTCTTGGATAAAGTATTACTTGTGTTACCCTCCTCTTTCTCTCTCTCTCTCTCTCTCTCTCTCTCTCTCTCTCTCTCTCTCTCTCTCTCTCTCTCTCTCAGGCAAGAGACTGTGGAGCAGTTGCTGACCAATATTTTTGACAAAGAGAAAAATGACTCTGCCATAGTCAGTGTCATTCAGATTCTCCTGACGCTCTTTGAGACACGGAGACCAGCGTAAGTTCATTTTATCGCGTTTCTCCTGTCAATGTGTCTGTACTGTGAGCTGTGCTGTGCGGCTTACTCTGTCTCCTCCTATTACCATCCTGTGTGTGTGTGTGTGTGTGTGTGTGTGTGTGTGTGTGTGTGTGTGTGTGTGTGTGTGTGTGTGTGTGTGTGCGTGCGTGCGTGTGCGTGCGCGCGCGCACCTGCCTGTGTGGTTTGAGACACCGTTGTCTGATGTGTATCTCTTTAACCTGCAGGTTTGAGGGCCACCTGGACGCCTGTCCCCCTGGTATGAACCACCCGTCCTTCTCAGTCAACCAGAGCATCCTGGAGGCTGTCAGGCCCCGGCTCAAAGACTTCCATCAGCTACTGCTGGAACCCCCAAAGGTAAGAAGAACCATATACTTCACCTTTGTCCCAATTCTCTAAGTGTCCCCTATGTGGTATCCCATGCACTTTATGGAGGACTGGGATGCAGGGCCAGACTTATTCAGACTATACATTGCAGAGTCTTTAGGCAATTTTAGTAGAGCTTAAAGTTGAATAAATTGTTCTCCTCTTCATGCATTTAGAACCAACTATGCCAACCGCCACCTCTGTGAATAGCTCATCACTACATCTTTGTGTTGATGTTAATTGCTCCCCCTCTCTCAATCTCAGTTCTCCTCTGTGAGTCATATTTTTCCTCAGTGGGTGGTCCACCCTCAGGTTTACTCTACCAGTGTAGTCCATTAACAGTTTGTGCATTTCCACAGATGTAGTCCACTAAGGCCGCTGGTTTGCCTGGCACCGATGAGTAATTGTGTTACTCTGCCAAACTAAGTTCTGCTGCTGTAAATTCTCTGCATATATTTCAGTAAAGTATTTTTTGCAATATAATATCCTTTAGTCTCTTTTTTGGATTGTCTACGTCTGTTGATGGGCCCTTTCTCCCCTGGGTTTTCTCACCTCTTTCTGTCTATCGCCTTTTATTCATGATAGAAAAATATCATAAAGACCACGTGGGGAGTGCTGGACCCCCCTGTGGGCAACACCAGGCTGAACGTGGTGCGTCTGGTGGCCAGCCTCCTGCAGACCAACACTCATATCATCAACATGGAGCTCATCAACCTCAACACCCTGGGAGTCATACTAGTGAGTATGGGCAACTGGACAGGCATCCCTTACAGGCTGCTCAGACCTGGGTCACGTACAGAATGGCAGTCATAAGCTCTGTTGTCTTGGGTGTCAAGGCTTTGTGCAAGAGCCACATGGAGGGGAAAGAGGTATGGACAGAAAACCACTGAACAGAGGGTGGGGAGGAAAAAAAAAAAAAGAATGTCAGTCATACCAGAGTATGTTGGAACAAGCTCCCTAACAGTTTAGGGTCCAACCTTTTAGGGGGGTAGTTTGGAACAATTCTTAATAACATTTTCTCCTCCATCATTTTTCAGGATATGTACTTCAAATATATTTGGAATAACTTCCTGCATATACAAGTCGAGATCTGCACTGCGATGATCCTAGCGATGCCCCCGGCCCAGAGCGAAACCCCCGAAATCAACAGAGACCAGGACCAGGAGCCAATCAGAGAAAGCCACCTCATCAAACATGTGAGTCCTCTCACCCCTCTTTTACTGTGTCCTAATTATTTTTCCCGTCCTCCTCTGAAGTGTGCACTTGCGCACTCCCCACATGGATTTCCAGGTATAGACAGGTGTGAGTGATGACGGGGGGCACTCCCTCAAGCCCGTGCTTACATCAATCATAGGCATTTCCATCCTTGTGAAGCAGTGCATAAGAGCACACTTCGGACACAGCATTTCCTGACAAGTTGTAATGGCATTCCTAGCGCGTCAGGCAGGTCCGTTAACTCTCCCTGTTCTCTTGTCTCTCAGCTGTTTCAGAAGTGCCAGTTTATACAGAGAATCGTTGACGCATGGAGCTCCAACGAGAAGGAGCAGTAAGTACCGTGTTATTCCTGATGGCATTGTCCTCATTCCACGTTGAATTAGGGTCAGAATGCTGGACGGTTACTGGACCACTGAACTAAAGGGATTTTGTGCTTAAACCACTTGTGGGTTGTTTTGTGTTTACCTTGGGTGAAGGCTCAATTTAATGTAGAAAATGTGTGACTGCTCACTGCAACGCGCCTACAAACTTGGAACTTGATTCAATTCAAAATGTTATTTATCCCCTCAGAGGCAATTAAGGAGGATGCCACAAATGAACATGAACAGATGTGTAGTCTTATTTGATCCCAGAGCATGGTAGATGATGAAAGCTTTAGTGGAAACACTTCTTTTCCAAAGTAGTCGTCATCTGGTCATAAATTATCCCTCCTCCACACTAAGTGTCTTTGATGTTGCAGGGCCGAGGGTGGTCGTAGGCGGGGCTACATGGGTCATCTGACCAGGATAGCCAACTCTATAGTCCACAACAGTGACAAGGGGCCCAATGGACCACAGATACAACAGCTCATCTCAGGTCAGTGAGGCTACATCCACACATCAGGAATGAAGAAGTTGGAGATCTTTTCTAGTCACTTCAATAAATGAAATAGAATTCAAGCCATAATATATATATATATATTTGTTAAAGTCATCATTGAATTTCATTCATTCAGGTTTTTTCTTCACTGATTGTCACTCTTTGCCATTCCAGAGCTCCAAGAGGAGGACAAGGAGAGATGGGAGACCTTCACGTGTGGTCACCTCGCTGACACAAACAAGAAAAACACTGTAGACCTAGTAAGTGGAATACAGCCACTGTAGTTACACCAGGACAGAATAACACTGTAGACCTAGTAAGTGGAATACAGCCACTGTAGTTACACCAGGACAGAATAACACTGTAGACCTAGTAAGTGGAATACAGCCACTGTAGTTACACCAGGACAGAATAACACTGTAGACCTAGTAAGTGGAATACAGCCACTGTAGTTACACCAGGACACAATAACAGTGTGCCATTCTTGTGAGGGACATGGTCAAATGTTTTGACCGGTCAAAATCCTTGTTTTCTGGCTCACCCAGCTTACTGAATCTTATGATTATTATACTGTAAGTGCAAAGTCTGTGTTTTCAGTAACACAAGCTTATCAGGGCATGGAATTAACATTTTGGTCTACCAGCTAAAGTGTGTAGTGGATGAGATTTTTTTATCAGGCACATAAAGTAAAACAAATAAAAAAAACATTAAGGCAAAAATGACCACAACAAAAAAACACATTAGAATCACTCCAGACGCATTGAAAATGAGTCCCTGCACAGAACGAACCTCCTGTAGTAGGTTTTGTACCTATCCATGTGTCAAAATACAGTCGCGTGCAAGTTGCTGTCGCACGTCGTTGAATTTTACTTGAATGCTTTATTTCAATGCATTATTTGATTGTAACTAAGAAAGCTCATAGACTTGGGAGTTTGTTTGAAGGTCAGGAGGAGCGTGAGTAAGATGTGCAGCAGTTACAGTAAGCTGGAGGAGGCAGCTGACTGTCTGTTGAATCAACAGTGACCATAATTGCGGATTGTGCCAGTTTCTACTGAATTAAATTGAAGCATAGTATTGGTGAACTCTTGTTGGCTGCCCACTAAAGTGGCTGGTAAGATGAACATATTTACCCGCCAGTTCCAAAATGTGTCCGCATTTGGCAGGTGGTGGCTGTCTGCCTCCAAACTTGGTAGACCATGAAAGCTGGTTGAAGAAAGTCTTGGTGATGCCTTTTAGTGATGCCTTGAGTGATGTTTGTTGATTTTGATTTTGCCCAGGTGAACACACACCATATTCACTCATCCAGTGATGATGAGGTAGACTTCAAGGACAGTGGCTTCCACCAGGACTCCTCCCTACAACAAGTAAGTCTGTAACTGGATGAGACCACAGGCATACTGTTCACAACTGCATAGTGATTTATCTGTTTTCAAACTGTTGATAACCATGTGTTTAATCTAGACTCTACTAATAATAGTCTAGTAATGTTAGTTACCGTTTACCTGAATTTTAAAAACTAATATTTTAAACATTTGTCATCCAATTGTAAGTATGCATGTGCTCTTGAATTGAAAAAAAACAAAACAAAAGCTGTCAGCAAATTGTTTTTTTTTTATGAAATGAAAGAACTTGAAGCTTTTTTATAGTGCCAAGACTATATCATTATCGTTGGTCCTGGGTTTGCCAGGCCTTTTCTGATTATCAGATGCAACAAATGACGTCCAATTTTATTGAGCAGTTTGGCTTCAATGACGAAGAGTTTGCCGATCAGGATGATGTCGTGGAGTGAGTACTGATCCTGCATGTTGTTCTCTTCAACAATAACCTACTTCTCTCAGGTCTAGCTGCTCTCTCTTACTGTTTGGGCCTTCTTAATAAGGGTTTGGGGTGACTAGAGGCTAGTATTCTATTAATAAACTCTGCTTTAACTTAACAAAGGACTTACAGGGATTTCACAAGCCTATTTATTTTTCTGTACAAAGATATAGCCAAGGTTACATGTTTACAATTAACGTCTGAATATAAGATGCCCTTGTTTAGGTAATCGTATGGTGTGGCAGGAAATCTATTGATACACATTTTAGCCACATGTTGATTACAGTTTAATTGGTAGTGCAATATAGATTATTTGCATCACAAATATTTTCCTTGCATAAGTTAATCAATTAAATTGTATTACTGCCAGTTTGGATGCTAATTGGAGACTAGTACATCTATCCTATTTGGGGTGCCTGATCTCTGGGTGGTGGTGGTGGTGGTGGTGGTGACGGTGGTTGTTGGGGTAATCTATCTATCTGGGTTTGGGTCTGGGTTCCCGTGCAGAGGGACCAACTGGGGGTTTGTTTCTACATAAAGCTGCTTTAATGTGAGTTTACCTTACTGAGTTGCCCTCCATAGTGATTTGCCCCTCTACTCCTAGAAGTAGTTGCTAGGCCTCTGGGGAGGAGTCAGCGTGTGTGTGTGTGTGTGTGTGTAGTCATTGTCTAACTAATTTAACTAAACTAAACTCTGTTCTCTTTAACATTTCAGTATTCCCTTTGATAGAATATCAGACATCAATTTTTCCTTGAATACAAATGAAAGTGTAAGTATTATGTAATTTTATATAATGTAACATGGTGAAAGGATGTGAAAATGAATGCCATGTCTCTTATTTGTGCTGTAGCGATGCTGAATTGTGAAGAAATGGAGGAAGACTGTTTTTTTATTTGTAGTTGTTAAGTTTAGGATTATGTTCATCCACATGACCTTCACATGATATTCATATGGAACCCCACTGAAGTAGGGGGAGGGGACAATTGTAAAACCAAATAAAATAAAATAAACAGTTTCTTCTTTTATGCGCAGTAACTGACGATAGTCCCAACGACTAGAAGTGGAGGTGTCACTGTCACCGGATCTTAACAGTGTCTGTTTTAAATGCTGCCGTTGAAACGTGCTCCTGGTGTTGTCTTGCAGGCAAATATAGCTCTGTTTGAGGCGTGCTGTAAGGAGAAGATCCACCAGTTTGAAGATGCAGGCTCTGATGAGGAGGACATCTGGGATGAGAAAGATGTCACCTTCGCACCCGAGGCTCAGAGACGTCCGAGGTACAGCACCCTTACTTGAGTCTCTCTTCTTGGCTACTTTTGTAGGGCACAGATTTACTTCACAGTTATACTGTGGCTTCATTTCAAGGGCCTGTTTCTATGTGCTGAGGGTTTTATCTTTGGCTTGGGATACTGTGTGTAAATGACATTGCTACAGTGTCTGATGTACTAACATGACGTTTTTTAACTGACTTGTGATCTCTTAACAGGAGCTCTGGCAGCACGGACAGCGAGGAGAGCACAGACTCTGAGGAGGAGGACGTGAAGAGGGATCCATTTGAGCCCAACAACGCCATTTCTGATGACAGGATGGAGGTGGACACAGGTGAGGGTGAGTAACTAGCGCACAGGTTGGATGGAGCTGTTTTTTTTCTATTAAATTAAATATTTTAAGGCTGAAATACTGGGTCTAGTTTTGTGGGTATTGAATGTTTCCTTATTTAACCAGTGAGTTCCATTGAGCTACAGAGACCTTTTAATAAG
Organism: Argentina silus; assembly: GCF_951799395.1. Lineage (NCBI taxonomy): Eukaryota > Metazoa > Chordata > Actinopteri > Argentiniformes > Argentinidae > Argentina > Argentina silus. The sequence goes on along the minus strand of NC_139657.1, from coordinate 16,473,596 downwards.
AGAGACCTGGGCCCTCAAGTTTGCATCATTGTTTCAATGTAATGGATAACTTGCTGTATATGGACCCATTCTGGAAAGACTGCGGTTTTCTTTATGACTTTGTTGTCCGACATTGGTGTGCTCCCCCTGTGTTTGTTTCAGGCCCTGTGTGGACGGCTAACTTTGACGACATCCCCATGGACACAGGCAGCTCCACAGCGATGGGTGCCCCGGCCCCTGTCCCTGCCCCTGTCCCATCCCCGACCTCCCCAGCCGCCCCCTCCTCCCCTACCATCCTGCCAGGGTCTGCAGGCTGGAGCTCGCCTGGCTCTGCCTCTGACACACAGACTGGCTGGGCCGACTTCAGCAACAACTTCTCTCCTGTCAGGTGGGACTTCCTCACCCTAACGTTCCCTGTTGTGCCAAGATGTTCGATGACTCAACTGCCACTCATAGTATGATGTTATACAGTAATACTGTAGTTATAGTTATAATATAGTAGTTATAGTGGCTTACATCAACATTGGTGCTTCTCTTCAGGGTATCACTTAATTCACGTACTACCTTTCCTTAATAGTGTTATTTAGAGTTTGGCAATCTTTTTGCGCTTTTTTTGCGTGTGACTGATTTTTGCTCTTCCAGCCCCAAAGATCCATTGAGGAGCAATTCCCCGGTAGCCATGGAGACCAGCATAGAGACGGTGGACCCGTTGGGTGTCAATGCCCCCATGCAGCCTGAGGGTGAGCTGAGCAAATCACCTTTGTGCTCTACAAGCACAGGCTTTTTACAGCTCTGTCATTGATTGATTCAATTTATGACCATTAAGAAGTCCACATTATACCGGTGCAGTAGCTTTAGCAACTAGGGGTGTGCTGACTCGTTCCAGATTTTGGTCATTTTACAGACAGTCATCTTCTGATTATTTTTAGATATGTTTCTTAATCAGCAGAGATCCCTTTCTGTCTCAAAACGATGACTCCCTTGGCCAGTTTTGCTGTCTGTAAACAAATGGGAGACGTGTGCGATGAGCCTGCTGCCATGATTGTACAGTACTGCTCTGAATGATCCAATGTGCCACTGGCCTCCCAGTCGTCCCGTCCCGTCCCCCCCTGTCCCCCCCCTCCTATTCAAAAGGCAAGCGTACAGTGGCCTGTTTATTTCAGCTCAAAGTGCAGACCTTCCGAAACTATGGCAATACTGTATACAAATAAATAAAAACTATTGATCCTTCATTTCATGTCAGTCAATATAATATACTTTTTGAAATTGGTAAACTGTTGATTACAAATGCAGTCTGTCATCATCATGCCCATTGTAACTTGTGACCGTCGCTCACTAATATCTGTATCTGACTTGACTCAAGCAGCCCCATCATTTTGAGCCTTTCAATCGCACTCCCGGGTGTACGATCACAAGTATCATCCGAATATGATAATCAAGTCCTCCATAAACGTATATGACATCTGCACACCCCTATTAACAACTGATCGCTATGGAAAAATGGTTTCTCTGTTATGATCATTGTGGAGTAATGCTGTTGGAAACATTGCTGTTAATTTCAATCTCTCTCTCTCTCTCTCTCTCGATCCTTATGTCTATCTCTATCCCCCTTCCTCCGGCCATCCCAGGGTCTGACCCTTGGTCTGGGGATGAGGTTGCCCAGCCGCCCCCCTCCCCTGGAGCGAAGGCCGTGGGAGGCCCGGACACAGAGGAGGAGCCAGCCAATGACCGCATCACTGAGACGGTCACCAACGGCTCCATGAAAGAGACAGTTAGCCTTACCGTAGATGCCAAAACTGAAACTGCTGTGTTCAAGAGGTAAGGAAGAGCGACTGCGGAAGACACGGCAACTCCCCCCTTGTCCCCCCCCCCCCCCCCCCCCCCCCCCCCCACAACAGTCATTCGCCTCACAGTGCATGTGGAACTGAACCTCTGTGTCTTGCCATGTTACCCCCCCCCCCCCCCCCTGCTGCCAGTTCCTGCCAGCACAGGGCTTCTCCACTCCAGTCCAGTTGACTTGTATAGATGTATCTAAATTATTATACCATTTATGTATCACCAAAATCTGCAGATCTTACATACATTGCTGTTTGTTTGTGTTTTTTGAGTAAAAAAAAACAAAAAAAACTGTCCTTCACATTTTAACTGCAACACTTACAACATGAGCTTCCTCTTTCTCTCTGGCGTGCGTGTGGCTTCAGAGTGTTGAAATCTTATCGGTATGTACAGCCAATCGGAGGGCAGACATCTGCCCTGTCTTGTTTTCATGTCAGCCACTGAGTTACTTTATTTATGATTATTTATTTTTGCCCATCTCCATTTGCATGTCTACTATCTAAGATGATGATGATGATGATGTTGTGGTGGTCGTTTATGGCGTGGATTGGACTAGCCAGGCCAACATCGGCCCCTCAGGATGAGCCTTCTACCAGGCTTTCTGAATTGGCCTTGTATCTCTTTCTGTTGATGTTCAGTTTCAGTTTTTTTTTTATGGGTGTGGATTGGTCAAAGCAGTCTTTGTTCTTCTTCTTATTATTATTATTATTATTATTATTATTAATCTGCCGCCTGCTGGTGTGTCATTGGCTCAGGTTCTCTCTCAGCCAATGGCATCGTGAGGTGGGCTAAAATAAATCTGGAGAGAGATGAGTCCTAGCATAGTAGCATTTATATACCATGGTCCAAATACCATGAATTCAAAGTACTCTAGACTATAAGCATTCAGCTGTTATTTAGGCTTGGAAATCGACACAGTTACATCAAGGAAATGGGCTAGTGAGCTAGTTCATTGTAGTGGATAGATACTATCCAGTTAAATATCAGTGGCGGTTGCAGGACCCCCTGTATTACACTTCTCTTGTGCTAGCTTGTTTTAGTTAAGTGTCTGAAAGCAGACACAGAGAGCTAATAGAGCTAATACTGTAGTAAAAATGTCAAGACACTTCAGTGCTATGGATAATAATTAAATTAATTTTAAAGACACCTCGGTGCTATCTCTAATCAAGATTCCTGGTGGTTTGATGACAAAAAGCAAGACTGATGGCTGACATGAGTTTGATCCAATTCAGAGTTTTCCAAACCTTCCTAACTCTTAAAGAGGCAAACTCCTGTAAGTGGATGATCAGAAATCAAAATGGACTCTTTGCTTCTCTCCGTTTGCTGTACATTTTGATGCTTGCATCCAGCGTCTCTTGTTTTGTTTTGTTTTTAAACAGCCAACTACATTTCAACACATTTGTTTTCCCCTTTTTTGTTTTTTTTGTTGCTTTTTTTGATGTGGTCTGTTCCATTCTGCATGCCTTGTCAGTCTGTCCTGTCTCTAACTGGGGGGGGGGGGGGGGGGGGGTTCTGTCTGCTACAGTCCTTCCGTCTATCTTGTGTAGAACCTCCGGAGCTCTGTAAATGTTGTTCCCTCGTTTCCTCTGCAGTGAGGAAGAGAAGTTGTCTACCTCAGAGGGGGCGTCTGTGAAGTATGCCGTGGGGGAGAGCGGAGAGCCTGAGAAGAGTAGTGGCTCTGCAACATCAGTCCAGCCTGCCAGCAACTGTCCCAGACCAAGGTCAGGATCCACCTGTGTGGTGAACCCTAACAGTAGCCTATATCGTGTGTGTGTGTGTGTGTGTATGTGTGCGCGCGCCTGTGTGTGCTTGTCTTGCCCAGCCATCAGTAGCTCATGAGTTCTGTTGTCCCCCCCCTCTCAGCAGTGCAAAGCATACAGATGAGAAATCAAAATCTCCCAGTGATGCAGCTCTTAACGGTCCCTTAGAAGAAGCAACAGCAATGGACGAAGCCAAGTAAGTTCTAGACTAATCTAAGGACCCTGTTAGAATTCTTCCTCCCTCCTTTCCTTGAAGTCACTATGACCAATCCAATCCTTGAAATCACTCTGGTCATTCGTTTGACCAATCCAACCACGACAGATCAGTCATTACGTAAAGGAAGTTTCCCATTAAGAGTATTCCAACATGGCCCGTTGGTGTGTGGATGGCTGGCTGTGGGTGGCTGTGTGTTGGTGGCTTCACACGGCCTAGCATGGTCTTATGACTTCTGATGTGTGGGAACTCGTTAACTTCTCTCTATGCCTGCCCCCTCCCCTTGCAGAGCATGAACTCAACCATCTCTGCTCTACTCCCCTTACAGAACAGAACAGAGCAGAGTATGAACTGAAACCATCTCCTCTCTACCACCTCCCTCCCCCTTACAGAACAGAGCAGAGCGTGCTCTCGCCAGAGGCAGCTGTGAATGGCCCAGCGTGATGTGTAGCTGATGCCACCAGCCTGTTCCTGCTGCGCCATCCCCCTGGGCCACCAGCAGGGGGCAGTGGTGGTGCACGTCCAGAGGCAGAGCTGCTGCTGATGCTGCACTCATTTCTTCTTCACCCAGATCAGGACCAGCAATATTCATATTAGGTTATTTACAGACAGTTGTACAGAAAGTTGGAACTGAAATGAAGAGAGAGAGACATACTCTAATGGATACAGATTTTTTTTTTTTTGCATTCGTTTATATACTATTGTTCTTATGAGGTGATCTGTCTGATATCTTGCCACTCAAAAGTTAAATAGTAATGTTGCTATAGTAAAAAAAAAAAAAAAATGATTGTATGAATAAAATATTTAATAAAAAAAGAAAATGTATACAGAAACGGAAGATTAAAACCTGAAATATAGCAATTGGAACGCTTGTGTGACCAAAACGAACAAGCTGTTTTTAATAGGGTTTTTCTCCTGCACAAAATGTGATGTTTAATCTCCAACTCAAGGCAACAGCTACCATGAAATGTTAAATCTGGCTACCACTGTTGGTCTGTTTCTCAGTAAAGCCTGTTAGTCGGGAATCAAAACATAATTTTAAATATTCAAAAGGCTTTATTTTGCCACAGGTATTATTTGTAAATGTTTCTTGTATCCTTTCAACATGAGCGAGATTTGAAGAAAAAAAACTTTTTGGTATAGTTTTTAACTTAATTTATTAAGGTAGATAATGTTCTGTTACTAAGAGCCATACACATGTTCTCCCCCCCCCCCCCTTTGATAACATTAAACTGTACAAACCCCAAGGTGAAGAGCTGTAGAGGATGGATGGTCTCCAGTTGCATGTAGCTAGTGAAGTGAGTGTTAACACTGTCTGAATTAGAGGCTTGAGATAAGTGGCTCCTATTCTACACTTGTTCCCTTATCAGTCAAGTCTACCTTTCTACCTGCAGAATGAATGAATGATGGGGATGTTATGGATATTCTTGGTATTGCTTCAATCATGCATCGACCATTGATTTTTCTTTTCTTTTTCTTTTCTTTTTTAATAAAAAGGTTATCTGTACCAGCAACAGAAAGGGGGTAAACTATTTATATTAGTACAATTCTTCCCCCGTTTTCTCAGATTATTAAATTTCACCTTGTTAATTGTATGAACAAGCACATCTGACTTTGATTCAGGGCGCTGTTTGATGAATATCTCCTCATGTCTTACTGTTGATGTTTAAACTTTTGTCTTTCAAGGTTACTGGCAAGGATTTTAGGATAGGAGGAAAAGAACGTTGGCAAAATGCTGCTATCAAATATCTACCATTCTTTGAATTATACTGATTATCTACATTAAGGCACGTTTGTTGCTAACTTGAAAGTGTTCTGACTTGTAATACTGTAATTGGTGATGATAGCTCTGCTTGATGACTTCTTTTAGAGACTGATGAATGCATTCAAACAAACCTGGGGCCTGTAGAAGTTTTTCTCTTAGATGTTTTTTTTTCTAGATGTGGGAATAGGGAATCCTAACTTGAGATCTGCACACGTAACTCTTGACTGAGGAGTTAGGATTTGGCCTAGTAGTGTGATGAGAATGCAGGTCTGGCAGCACAGTTCACTTGACTGCACCTTTATCTTGGCCAGATTGATAGCTTGATAAGTGGGATTCATACAGCAACACAAACACACACAGTATGTTGAATAAACAATATATTTAATGTTTCAATCAGTATTAAGAATATGTGAACATGTTCCAGGTTCTGTTAGCCTGGTAGGCTGATTGTGGGCCTCCAGCAACAACATGGGCATCTGCTCCTAGTTGTGCTCAATCAGCACGTCTGCCCCAGCCTTCTAAGGACTGCTACGCTCCAGGGGACCATCCTTTGACGTCACCTTCGCACGCAAGGACAAGACACATCCTCTCACTGACACCGGACATCATTTAAATTCAGGGACGTGTTAAATATGAATGATATTCTCACAGTTCATGACAGTTCACTCACAATTGTTAGCTGGCTTGATCGATCATGTCTAGATGCTGGGATGGGGATAGAAGATAGTATTTAGTCAAAAACACTAATGTTTGGTCTCTTCATTTGAGGTGAGGGAGATTAAATGAGTATTTACATGAGTGATATGACTTTATGTTTGTTTAGCACTGGGATGAAAGGGGTGGGGGTACTCTATAGTCCAGGTTAGTGTTAAGATGCCGTTTACCTCTCCTTTGCGCTGCGTGTCTCAGGCAGGCAGCACTGTCCAGACTCCGGACGGAGTTGCTCTCCCTCACTTCTACATGTGGACTGGGCACGATCAGGAGCTTGGTTGTGTTTGCTGTACCCAGGATCTACCCACGAAAATATACATTTGTCAGTAAATTTTACCAAATCAAAACATATAACACATTATATAGGGTCTATAATGACCACATATTTTGTATTTAAAACTTACAAATGTTAAGTTCTGGCTATTCTCTTGAGAAGAAGTAACCAGTATAATACATTGGAGTGATACTATCTCTCCGGCAGGTGGCACCAAACCTCAGTATTAGTATGTACAATATTCAATGTACTGGACTGTACTATATGTGATGTTGACCCTGAATCCCAAATCAACCATTAGCCACCTGCAAGACCAACGATGTTCTAACTACAGCTAATATCAGGGGCTTGGGAACAGAAACTTGTCGTGTAAATAGAAGCAATATGGGAGGAGAGCCTCATACACCATAGCTCTGTAAATGCAAGACACAACATGCTCCAATTTAAGGTTGTACACATTGAATGTATCTTAACTATAATACTTAACCAGTATTGAACCTGCTCAAAGCTATAATCATCCTGGGAGCATATATTTGATTACCTAATATCAAAGGCTTTTGACCGAGTTATAGACCCAGAGCCATTAACCGGTCTAATTGGTGCAGCTACTGCTAACTTCAATGGTCATGAGGGGCAGGCTATGTCCCCACATTTGATATCGCAACATTGGAAGCTAGTATTGGTTCCTACCTTCAATATGTGGTTAAGGGACTTTGGAATATGGAATGTATATCATAGGGAGAAGATCCGATATGGCATATCCAATAGAATAGAATATAAGAACATTCCAAATTATATGGCAGCCAATATTAGACTAACAAGGGCTAACCTCTTCCTATGCACAGTCATTGTGTACAGTATATACATTTATACAATATACATTTATGCAGTATATACATGTATACATTTATATAGTATATACATTTATACAGTATATACATTTCAGCCTTTCATTTTCAATTCATTTGTAAACATTTCTAAAACATAATTTTTACTTTTGATATTATAGACCAAAAATCTCTTAAATCTATTTTAAAGTCAGCTTGTAACACAACAAAATGTGGAAAAAGTTCAGGGGGTGAATACTTAGTAAAGGCACTGGATTTTGTTGCTCACTGTCTTGTATCCATATTTTATTTGCTTGCATTCCCTTTTTTTTTTTTTAATGCTGTCGATTATTATCCCAATTTGTGTGTTAAGATTATGTTGTCACCGATACTTGAAATTATAATCCTGTCTTGAATAGGTATGTCGGTTCTTTTGTATATTATAAAATAAACTTATTATAAAAGAAAAAAGAATATAAACTGCTAAATGGTAAAACCTCCACTTGGCCTGTCAGGGCAAGGTGGAGCTAAGCGGAGGGGGTCTCTATCCCTTTCTTCCATGAATCAAGCTACCCATATTAAAAGTAGGGGGGACCGGGGAATGTAACATTGGTCAATTGTAACAGCCTGCTTTTCTCCAATCAGAAACAAGTTAGAGAGATGAAACTCAGTCAGTGCGTGCACAGTTAGCATTTCAATCAAATATCTCACCATCTGCAGGTTTTATTGGGCAAATACGTTTTTGAGGGGTAAATGTAACTTTTTCCACTGCCTGTGTTTTTAATAACGTCCAGAGTTTTGATATCCAAGAATCCAAATCAATATTTGTATGAACACTGTTATATTGGCTAAACATTGACATGATTTACATGACGTTGTGTCAACTTGTTACATTTGCACAATGTTACATTTGTCCTCAACTAAGCCGCTTAAGACAAAACTAGCTATTTTAACTTAGAGATGGTATGAATTATACACAAATCTATCTTTTGATAGCCTTGGGATGGTAGAGTGTAAATCAAGTTGTAAATGGGTATGGTCTGAGTACTATAAGTTGCCGTTCTGACCTAGAGACCATTGCAGAGCCATAAAATGCCTCTCTAGTCATTCAATGTCTCTACACTGTCTTGACTGGAAACACATAGAACTCAGAACAGCAAAACATTCTGGGAGCTAAGTGAGTTTATTTGGTGTATTTATAACGTCTCGTCCTGGTTCTTAGTTTATGTTTGTCTTTGTTTCATGTGATTCTTCTTTTTTTTTTTCTTGTTTGTTTTGTGTTCCTCACCATGTCTCTCGTTTCAGACACTTCACCACCTGCCCTTGTGTGTTTCCTGCCTGTGTGATTGTCGAACCCGCCCTGATTGGATTCACCTGTTCCTCATCATCTTTCCTTGTGTATTTAGTCTGTGTGTTCCCCTGTCTCTGTGCCAGTTCATCATTGTACCTTTGTGTCTTTACCTTCCCAGCAGTCTACTAATGTTAAGTATGCCTGGTTTTTTGATCTGCGTGTTATTTTGACTTTGCCTTTTTGACTACTCCTTATCGGATATCTGTTTTCTCTTTGAACTGAATACCTGTGTACCGTACCCTGCCTGGTCTACCCCTTATTGGATTATATGCCTTTCACCTGACTGACTACCTGTGAATTGTACCCATGTGAAAGTGAAGACTAAATTCGTGCGTTTGAGTCCTTGTCTGAGTTACTCCAGTCGTGGTATTATGTAGGTGTTACAATTGACCCTCTTCAATGTTACAAATTGTCCCAAGCAATAAGAAAAAAAAAAAGAACGTAAGTTCTCCCCAAAGAATGTAAGAGTGCCGCTGTGCCAAGCTGTTAACTTGGCGGACTGCCCTCAGGGAAAGTGGCTATGTAAGGGGTTGATTTGGGACTGAGTGTATAACAGTAGTAACCTACGTGATGAGTGGCCCTGCTGATGAGCGTGGGGGCGTTGTAAGAGTGTTGGGTCTGCTGGTCCTCACAGCTGCCGTACACCACCACTACGTCCTCCATGGTGCCGTCGTACACGTCAAACTTCCTGTTCACCTCGACATCCATCAGGTAGGCCTGCGCTACGTGGGCACTGATCTTCTGGTAGTTCCACCCCTGGGGAGGTAGAAGTCAATACTGTAGCTAAAGACGAGTTGTCAGTCTGGAAGAGTTTGTAGCTTAGAACATGATGTATCGAGAGTTATATGCAAATGGAAGTTACAGTTCGCAGAAGTCACAGTTGGGCCACCAGTGTGACGATGTCGCAGGAGACCCGATCACAACTGTAGACTACTTTTCTACCCAGTCTCAATCCCACTGAAACCCAACATACTTACTGCTGTCACGCATGAACATTCCTAACTTTCATTCCGTAATCATTCTGTTACATTATTAAAGCCGACTCGCGCTTATTCATGTTAGACTGCGCTAAGACAGTTGTCCCTTGTTTCTCTGCGCTGTGAGAGAACGTGTGACCTGCAATTCATGAGCTGCTATAATAAACTTGATCTTACCAATCTATCTGAAGAGGCAAACCATTCTCTTTTCAAACATCCTTCACAGCTCTTCTCGCCCTCTTGTGGTGGCTTTCGGCAGCACTTCACACCGTGTGTACGGTGCGCCGGCGGCTTTAAGGTGTTCTCCACTGCAGCAGCGGTGTGCTGGTATTAAACCGCTGCCAACTGTATGATCAGTTCTGCAGAATGTGGTTTGATGCTTACTTGTATGCTCAATCTGTCTTGCGTATGCTGCGTTCTGTTTGTTAGCTGTACGTTGAGCACACACCGAGATCTTCAGTTTGTGCTAAAGAAGTATCCCCCATCTAAAGAGGTGAGAGTACCTGGTAAGAGATGTGCTCCATGAAGGTGCTGATGCTGATCTTGATGGCCATGGACAGCCAGATCTTGTACTCCAGAGACGGGTGCTCAGGGAAGACATCGAAGGCCTCAAACAGGGAGTCGATGGCGATGAAGCAGGCCTGGGGAGAAACAGGAAATGATCACCGTTGGTTGTAGTGTCACTGCTGCCCTATTCTCTTCTATTATAAGCTTCTGAGGGGAGTCTACGGTGGGGCAAATTTCTCAATACCAAGCCAATTCGGAGAAACTGTCTATAACAGCATGTCTTATGTGAAAAATAAATATTTGATGAAACATTCAGGATTTTATCCTCTTTTAAGGCCCATTAGACAGACCTGCGTGGCAGTCTCACACGTGACGGTCATCTCCATGCGCTGCTGAGTCAGACAGTTGAGTTCCCCCAGGATGGCTCCGCAGCTCCTGTAGTCTGTCAGACGGGTCTTCTCCCTGGAACGCTTCCCTCCCAGATTGGGGGGTCCTCCTGTGATCTGGAACACAGGGAGGTAAGGGACTCACACCAAGGAACTGGGTAACTAAAATCACAAGGTTGAGGCTTTGGTAGGTTAGAGTACCTTACAATAATAGTGTTTCTCAATTCAGGTCCTGATATTGCTTGATTGATGATTGATCCTGCATATTGTATTATTCCAGTACAGCACTAACAAACTTGATTCACTTGCTCAAGGGTTTGATGGTTAGTTGCATAGATAGAGAGAGCAAAGACAACAAGCATGATAGCTTATATACATGAGGCTCTGACATTATATTGTACAAATAATACTGACAGAACAGGAATATCTTATATATCCAGGAGATGTGTTGTACAATGTAACAACAACATTAAATCTGAGGTTGTGTAAATGTAACAATCCCCTCTTGAAGAATGGTCATCAGTGTGACCCAGGCAGGACTGAGGTGTTAGAGCCAGGGTGCTGAGAGTGAGGGTGAGAGCTGGCCCAGCTTACATCTCAAGGAACAAACCCCTGCACTACAATGCACATCATGCCCTCTCTGAGTCACACAGCGTGTCAGGATGATTGATTACACACACACACACACACACACACACACACACACTGTGAAATGATTTGTCTGAATCATTCAAGGATAATGAGAGATATGTGTTCATGTATGCAGTAACAAAAGGCTAGACCTGGAAGAGGTGTTTGTGTTTTTAAAAAACCCTACAAACCTTCCTGTTTGAAGGTAGACTCTGGGATTTGACATCACACCCGTGAAAATAGAGCAACTTTTGTCAAAGTGAAATGAGATTGTAACTTATTTCACTGCCCTCCGACATAATACTGTTAATACAGTACATAATACAGTTACATTAAAATGTGACCAATCAGGCTAAACAAATCTTGTCTCACACTTCTGTATCAAATACAATACTGTAGCAACCTTGAACTCTATTCAACACTTTCCCCTCTATTCTTACAAATGCAACAGGTGAATCATGTACAATATACCATAATAAACTATTAAAAGTTAAAAAGTCTTCTTTCAATCCTACCACCATGGAAATATCACCTCCTCCAAACCTGCAAATTTTGCAAACAAACATATCCTATTATCTGTCCTTTAAGTCTTATTTTTACATATATGGTTGTCCCCCTTGAATTGTAGTTTTAGTGAAATACAACCACTGTTACCCAAACACCACTACCATACAACATTCAACTACACTCAGACTAGGAACAGCATAGTGTACAATCAAATAGAGTAGAATAGAACAACTTGCTCTATCCAAATGACATTAGTAGAAGGACAATATAGGAAGCATGATCACCAATGTCTCTAAACACAACATAATGCTCTTGAAACAAGAGGCTTTTTGCTGTCTTGAAAACAAAAATTACAGAAATTATAATTGTATACGTAATGTTCTGACGCAAACATTTGAGCCCATTTTTGTATTCAGAGATAAAGAGTTGTCATAGAAAAATGGGTATACAGAATCTGTAAGATCGCACGGTAAGGGAAGGTGTCTCTACAAAGAGAGGGCTATTAGTCCCAATCTTTCTAAATAACCCATAATTGTAGTGTCACACCATAATGTGTTGAAATTGCTTATACTGTATTGTGTTCCATTTTAAGGTGACTAAAATGACAAGTGATTAAGTGTAATTTGCACACATTATTAATAGCATGTGTATACTTTCTGTTGTAGTCTACCAAGAGTTCATGTACAATAGGGGAGAGTGATAATTAGTTCTGACATTTAACATGTGTTAAAACATATATAATTAATATATTTAGTATTCAACTAAATATCTGATCTTTATATCTGTCTTTATTTTGTTCTTTAGGAAAATACTGTGATGTCTCACCGCAAAGACATTCTTTGACCTAACTAAGTATTACGTTGGAGTTTAAAAGTATATGGTCTTTAGGGCTGATCTTGATACAAGTATTGACAGTTTGATCCAAAAACGGGTAAGCACGTTTTACTGCACATTAACCAAGATGACTCACATATTGTGTATGTCTCTGGACTATGTCCAATGTCAGTGAAAGTACTGGTTCATATAAGGCTAGAAACCTTTTTAGAAAAAAAAAAGGAACTGCAGAGAGCTGATGTCAGTGGTTGATGTGCGCAGATGTTCAGAGAACATCTTGATGAAGACTTTTTTTTTTTTTTTTTTTTTTTACATGTAAATGTGCAAGTTAGACCTGTCTGCAACCCTGCTGCTCCATCCCTCCTCGACTACTAAACCTCAGATCTGAAGCCCATCAAGACGTACCTTAACCATGCCAGAGACAATCAAGAATATTCCTTGAGGGTCGTCGTTCTCTCGTATTATGGTGTCTCCATAATCAAAGAACAGCAGTTTGGCCACCCTCTGAAATAGCAGTGATGCATCAAAAACACTCGAAAGAACTACTGTCCGCAGATTTTTAAAAAAAATGTAAATGACTTGTTTTAAGGAAACTCATAGGCTACATGAGATTGGCAATACAAGGCAAGTGTGTGGGCGTTGTGATGCTTGTACCTTGATGAACTGGATCTGGGTGACATCTTTGTTGAGCCAGGGCAGACTCTGCAGAAGCTCTTCTGCTGTTGGCGCTTCGATGGTTGGTGGGAACTTGGTCAGTTTCTTCATCTTTATTTCAATCATCTGCCAAGAGGAGATGATCAGCAAATGTTTATAAATGCTACTGTATGAGTCAACAATATTACAAATCAGTCTGGAACAGAAGGAACACAGAAAGGGGATTATAGTCATTGGGCCATTGTACTAAATGGCAGAGGAGTGAGCTAGACTGAAGGCACCTTCTCCAGCTTGGATGACTCTATGTCGTCCAGGAGCCCCCCGGACATCAGTGTGCGTATGGCGTCTCTCTCGCTGTTCAGCACAGCTCGTATGGCCTGCCTGGTCTTCACTGAGATGGCGATCTCTGGATGGTCCCTCTGCAGCAAGCCTGAGGAGGGAGGGAGAGAGTGAGAGAGTGAGAGACAGAGAGAGAGATCTCATACTGAGTAGAGTCCTCAATCGCTCTTCCTGTCACTGGTAAACTCAGCACACTTGCTGACTGGCTTGACATCATACAACAAAGAGATTCTAAGATGCACTGACGGCATAACTGCTTACGTATTTTCCTATTCATAAACAGAAAGTACAGCTTTTTTGCATACACTTGTACTGATAGTGTGTTATCCTGCTTTGTATCTGTGTATGGCTCCCTGAGGTCACCTGATATCTGCTCTTTAAATGCTAATTAGGTGTGTTATACAGTTTCCAGAAAGATCCATCAATCCCAGCCAGCAGGAGAGCATGCTGGGAAGTGGAGAAAATGGGTCTGCAAAGCCTTATTACCGCATTGTGTCCAACTGAGCCCTTGTACTCTCCCAGAATACATTTAGGTCCTTTGAGGAGTAACCCCTGTCCTTTTTTCTGGCTTTTATGGGTGACAATGGACTGGTAGTTACGTCCCATTCCTTTTCCCTGAAGGCCCTCACTTGCTTATATTAAACGTAATCATGACACTATCTGCTGATGTGTCCCATCTCCTTTGATGGCTGTAACTAAGGGAGATTACTAAGGAAAATAAGTACAAAGAGTCATGTTCTTAGTAGACACCATACAGTAGCATACAGTGTGTATTGTTTCAAGGTAAACTAGGAAGTTATACTGTATTTTCACAACTCGACCTATATCAAATATGAATATCACATACTGTCAAGAGCACTAATGTCAGTAGGGTTATGCCCAAATAATATAAACCAAGAGGGGCGCTGCGCCACCTTGTCGACTTAGCTCCACCACTGTGTAAACGTTTCAGAGCAAATCGGTTTTGATAATACAATCCATGCGCCACCTTGTTCAAAATCATATAAAAAAAGATTTTATATGATTTTGACTCTGATTTTGACTCAACTTCTGGGGACTTATGAGTTGCTTACTTACATGTAAGCAAGATTATTGCAGACACATTATGGTGAGATAAGGCCTGTAACAATCGATAATGTAATAACACTGGACAATGTAATAAGACTGGATAATTTAATAATGTTTCATCATGTAATAACTTTAGCATTTCTAATGTTATTTTGGATGAAAAATGTAATAACTTAACATACACACGCATGCACGCACACACGCGTGGAGGTGATGGGGTTGGATATGTTATCACTCTAAAATACATTGACAGAACTCTGCAAGGACTGAGAGTTTGTGACATCAACATGGGAGTTTTAAACATATGTTGAAGCTGAACAGTGATTGTTTACATTCCTGTTAACATTGGAGTAAGCCCCTTATCTTTTGGGTTATGATGGAGTAAGACAGTAGTATTAAGATCATTAGGTATCTGTAAGTAATATTCTTCAAGAATCAATTATGGGTATATGTCATACATTTGTATTAGTTTCAGGCTATCAAACTTTTGCAAAATAAGCTTTTGCTCATGGGAGGTGTGGCCCTGTATGCCCAATCAGGTAATTTCTTGACAATATTTCTGTCTATTTAGGGTACCCACCTAGCTCAAGAGCTCCCCCACAGGTCAAATGTTCCATATAATCACTCTGATTTCCAAGCTAGCGCTTACCCTAACCATGGCCTTAAAACTTAATAAAATGCCTTGTCTTTTCTTTTTTTAATGCCAAGTTTTTAACTTTAATTTCAACATTCAATGCTTTTAATTAGTTCAGTATGAGAGGGATAATGTGCAGGGAGCACACTAATAATATTGTTCAACACAATGTCTGATCTTGTTGCAGTGTGGAGTGACAACTAAAGCCTGCTCTCAGAAGCCCTCCAGAACCAGGGTTGTAGGCCACTCTATTCTGGATAAGACTGGTGTAGATATACTGTGTTCAGAGCTTGCCAACTTGGCACTGTTAGCATGGCATGAACATTGGAATTATTACTTACAAATATCATATTTGTACTCTTACTAGCACTCACAAGTAATATTCATTGTAGCCTTCCTTGATACTGAAATATTTGGTTTGATTTATTCAATTTCAAAGTCATGTCAGGATCAAATGCTTGGAAAAGCCCTCTATTAATGGCCACTTTAGTAACAAAAACAGAAAGAATCTGAATCACATGAATTGGTCATGTGAATGGATGTCTGTCTTGACCTCTTATTGAACTTCCATTCGTACTTTTCTTACACTTTGTTGTGACCAAGTATGTCTTAAAATGTATGTAACAGAAGGTTTAAACACATATCGCAGTTATGTCCCTCATGCCCAGGAACAACTAATACTGGCTGTGTGATGTGTTATTAAGGAGAAGAGCCTTGTGCGTCGGGAGCTATGTTTTGAGAACATGAGAGAGGTGGGGAATTTAGACAACGATGGCCCCGGGGTGAGATACAAGTGTCACGGGACTAGTTATCCATCCTCTCCACGCACATGTTTTAGAAGGTCTTTTCAGTATATAACAAATAAACGACAACAAATGAACTCATCAAGTTTTGGTCAAAGAGTCTTTGGGAGCTGTGGCTTCCACTAAACAACTATTCTATTTCACCTGGGGTCTGTTGTTGCTCTCTCCTTGCAAGTTTTTTTCTGTATTTTACTTAAACATTGATTGAGTATTGAATGAACAATATTAAATGATTCATTTGATTTATTCCTATTAATGTAACACTGGTGTCTGTATCACATTCTTTATTTAAAGTGAAAAAGTATATTCCTACAACGGTGTGTGTGTGTGTGTGTATACGTCCATGCGTGTGTGTGTGTGTGTGTGTGTGTGTGTGTGTGTGTGTGTGATTGCGAGTGTGCTTAGATAATGGTTTTAGTTAATTAAGTTATTACATTATTCATCAAAAAAGGTTTTACTAACCAGACGTAATAACAGCAGCCGGATAATGTTATATAAAAAGTTATTACATTTTCCGTTTAACAACATTACATTTTCCGTTATTATTACATTATAAATGCTAAAGTTATGACATTATGAAAAGTCATTACATTATCCGGTGTTATTACATTATCAGTTGTTACAAGGCCGTGTAATCTTGCTAAACCCATAGTGACTCAACTGTACTTTGAGTGATCATCTAGATTAGCATGAGCAGATAGATGAAGATAATGTAGATACAGATACCATCCCGTACTGAACAGTAGCTTGCCTTGTCTGTCTCTTCTATTCTATCTTACCTATCTCTCTGACCGCTTGCTGTCTGTTTCTCTCTAGTATGCTTTTCAGTTTCTGCAACACAACATGGAGTATGATGAACAAGATCACACTGATCTCAAAACAGCATCAATAAAC
The DNA here is from genome assembly GCF_951799395.1 of Argentina silus. Lineage (NCBI taxonomy): Eukaryota > Metazoa > Chordata > Actinopteri > Argentiniformes > Argentinidae > Argentina > Argentina silus. The sequence continues at coordinate 16,456,646 of NC_139657.1, read as the reverse complement.
AGCAGAGGGAGCTATTATTGCCTGAATATGAGAGGTCCAAATTACATTCTTTACATTTGTATTTGGGTCTATAAACACATAGACCCAAATAATATTTTATAAAATAAAAACAAGAAATGAAATTGGACATAGAGTAGGATATGTGTAGTTTAAAAACACCTTAGATATGCTTTTGTCATCAGAGATGTGGTCGATGATCTTGCTGATGTCCTCCTCTCCTATGACGTAGCCTTTACCAATGTCATAGCCAAAGCTGAGCTGCTTGTGGATCTGAAGGTTCAAGATCGTAATGAGCTTGGGAATGAGGATCTGAAAGAAGCACACACACACACACACACACACACACACACACACACACACACACACACACACTTACAAGAACAGCTTATGATTCATATTATTATTATTATTCATATTAAATCAACACAATCCGAAAATGTACTGTACATGAAACAGACATCAAGTTGTTGCAAACCATAGTCCACAATTCAAGTTACTCTAACCAAGTCTCGAACTTGCAACCTCTGACTTGCCAACACACGTGACCGTCTCCTCAAATACCCGATGTAAACCAGCTACTGTACGCTATCGAAAAGCTAGCAATTTGACAGCACGGGTGGGTGAGTGAGTTTACCATCTCATATAGTGTATTTCATCAATTAGCTGTCCAAACAAATACCTTCAACAAACGAAGCGCCCTGGTGAGGCGAAACATCTTAGACACTCGCACGACTTTGATCATTTGAATATTGAAGTAGTTCTCTTTCAAGTCGAGGTAGTAATCAATGATGATGTCAACAGCAGCCAATACGATGATAAATATGTCAAACTGGTTCCAGTGGTTGAAAATGTAGGCTCTTCTCATGGCCAAGGCCTGTAGAAAAAGCACCGCCAACTGTCACAGAGGAGCTTAAAAACATTTGGTGTTGCAAAAACAGAACACAAAATAGACAAATGTTCCACACATCATACTAATCACAGACAAACATCTGGCACGTGTGCTGAGATAATAACGGATTCATTTGACAGTTACTGTGTCTCTTCCCCCACCTTCAGGATAGCCTCCAGTACATAGCAGCTGAAGAAGATGTAGTTGAGAGCAGTGAGCTCCCGGTCGTAGGGCTGGCTGATCTCTGGGATGAACTCCAAGATGATAGGGAAGATGTTGAGCAGGATCAACACGTAGATGAAGTACTCAAAGGGCAGACTGAACACTATCTTGTAGCACCACCTCAGCGTTGCATTTCTGAAATTAAAACATAGTGGGTCCAGTTAACAAGACCTAGATTAAACCCATTCCTTGACTGAAAAGCGTCTTCAACGGAAATAGTCCATAGTTTAGAAATGTGACTTGTTCTAGGACACAGCTTTATATGACAATTACAGCAGTCATACTGTTCCTTAACTGTGTTGTAACCTGATCTAAACCAGAACCCATAGAGACTCCCAGCCAGGCCTGTGCTGCGGTAGCTACCTACTGTACGTACCTGGACGGCTTCAGTTTGTCTACTTTGACATCATACAGCCAGTCCTCCAGTTTCCTACGAAGGTTGACGAAGAAGCCCTTCAGTTCCCAGTACTTCTTGACATCCTGGACACTCATGAACCTAAACAAAGAAAGTACAATACAGAGAGGTGTACAGTACATGATAGATAGAGCATACAGGGCATACACATTGTAGTATGACACTGTTTTCCTCAATATGAATTCAGACAGTCTTAGACAGACAGCATAATACAGTGTTTCTGCTTTCTAAAATCAGCCTTACTAATATTGCTTGGCCTATCAACATTGTCATAGGCCCCTCTTGGACTAAGAGAATAGATGCATGACCCTTAGTTAGGCAGAGATGTGTGTCAAACATTTAAGAGGTGCTCAAGCTAAGTACATAATGTGCAGCAATTACTGAGGTTAGATTCCTCCAAGTAAAAGGTGGCCCATCTGTAACACAATGACAATCAAAGAATGTCAAATGCTTGTCAATCATGGGCCTAATTTATTCAGACTAAATCTCTATCATATATATCGAAGCATGAGGGATCTCCTCCTGCAATTCTGCACCCATTTGCACCATTTTAGGTTCAAAGGAACTCGGTTGTCCGTGGGCATCAACTAGGTTAGGTCAGATTTCCTATCATAGTTTTGTTTTAATTCAGCATTATTTAACATGACTTGACATGAAACTTGACTTGAAGGATAAATGTAATTCTAAATTTAAATCACTTCCTGAATTGACATAGATTTAAGCACAACCCAGATGGGCTCTCAGACCATTGAGTGACAGCAGCGAGAGCAGCACTTACTTCCCTTTGTGATCAGTCATGTTCTCAGCTGTGTTGATGAGGGTTCTAGCTGCCTCTCTGTTCAGCATGCCAGCGCTGTACTGCCTCCAGTAGCTTGTCTACAACACACTCAGAGTAGAGTGCTAGGATCAGTTTTCCCCTTTAGATCATAATGAATAAGATTATAATGGAAGGGTGGGGACCTGATCCTAGATCAGCACTCATACTCTGAGAGGCTTTGCGGATATGGCCCCTGTTAGACAACAGTCATACTGGCTTATTATGACTCATCTGTTGTTAACCTCAAGCTAAACTTGAACATTGACCCAAGTCAATAGTTCCCTGTAAATTAAAAATGTACCGTAGCCTTTCTGCATCATTTTAACCAAATTGTAGCAGTGTATCGACAACATTATAACATAAGTGAGGGAAAGCAGAGGAGAGAACCATGATTACAGAATCAACATCATTATTTTCTCTGGAGTCTAATGTAATATCCTATTGTTTACATTGATTTTGTATTTAGAAGGGAACTTTCAACCCCTTGCTTACAGTATTTGAGTTGATTAATGTTTCCCTCCCATTTGTTTTGTATTGAACAGGTGGAATAAGAGATTCATTTGGGAATATCAAGGTGACAAACTGGCAACAGGAATACAGAGGTCAGGGGTAGATTTCCAATTCAATCAATGAGTGAACAGAATTTATATTCTAATTGACCTCAACCCTGCCACTTGTGAGAAATGGACTGGGACCAAACCTTCTGAGCCTTGAGGATGCGCATGCGAGCCTCCTCCATCATGTCCTCCAGTTCCCGTGGCGATGGTGTGTATGGGATATTCCTATCACAGTCTGGACACTTGGTCATCCTGGCCGTGGGACTGAACTCCTCAATGCTCACCTGTGAGAAAGACCATAGAGGGGGACATACCAAAAGTTGTGCTTTTACCCTATACCAGGTGTCAATTAATGGGTCGTACAGTATAGCCTAATCTTCAAGATAACAGTGTATACGCCTCTGTCACCACCTTTGATCTGGAACTTAGTTTTGTCAAAGAGAGAGACAAAAATACCCCAAAGTGTCTTGTTTCAGTTTGCTACTTTTCATTAGGTGTTCATTTGTAAGCAAGGCATGAATTTGTATATTTTAAGTAATTGTAGAACATCTGGAATCGACCTCATCTGGCCAGGAACAATACTCTGCCATTGGAATTACATTGGGAATTGTCTTTTTGGGCAGAACTACAAGTGAGAACTACAGCGGTACCGCGAGTGGCCATTAGCTTTTGCGGTGTGCCCGCCAGAAAGCCAATTGATCCCCCGGGTCACACACACAATCTGACAAAATCTAAGAATATAGAACACAGTAGCCCTTAATTCTTAGTTCTAACATCTAACTGTATGTGGCCCAGGCTTTAACGTGCACAAAGTATGGCAAGCTTACTTTTTTGGCATTTCTTAGCAATCCCAAAAGTGACCAAACAACTACAATAACTTATTACATACTGCCAATTCTCACCCAGTACTGGTCCCCCACATTCAGACCTACACTGGCCTCGTAACGATAGAAACTCATTAGAGCCATACACCACCACGTACAGTACCAGAGCTGGCCCATGAGCAAAGTTCCAACTAGCACTGGTCCCCCACATTTAGACCAAAGATGGGCCAGTAACTACTGAAATGTATCAGGGCCACATTCCTCATATCAGAGCTGGCCCATGAGCAAAGTTCCAACTCTCACCCAGTACTTGTCAACCACATTTGGACCAGGTCTGGCCCATGTAATACTTGCCGCTTCCTGCACTGAGCCATGTGTGCCACCACAAGATCTGGCTCACAATTGTCCGCTGATCTGGAGGTTGCATACCTGATCATCAGGTGTTTTGTAGGGGTCATCTATGTGAACATTCTGTTCTGCCATTTCCCAGTTGGCGTCAGCAAGGAACCTGTCAATCTTCAACAAGCTGAAGGTGTTCTGAGAGCTCTCTCTGACGCGCTGCACTGCACTGTACATGGCCATGCGCCTGGGCACAGACACGTCACACAGGCCTGCGGACACAGAGGAGAGAGAGACACTCTAAAAATGGACAGTCTAACTGCTCACTCAAGATGCCCATTGGGTTTAGTAGGCTTGATGTCTTTACATACATTACCAATACATTCTATCATTTTCTGATTTAGTTCCACTGTAAATTGGCATGGTCAAATATTAAGCTGAAGAATATTGATTGGCTTGATATTGATTTGCGTGTCAGTGCTGACTCCTCCCCACTTGAATTGGTAATTTAATTAAGAGAGTAGAGTTCTGCCAGAAGCATGACATAACATTTTATTCTTGTTAAAAAGAAATGTCCAACTGCAACCAACAACAACAACCAACCTGTCTGTCTAATATCAAATACCAGACTCAATACTAGCCTTACCTAACATTTTCAGGAACCAGATCATGGTTGTTGCATTGATGAGAAGTGTTAGCACTACCACCCCAGAAGACAGGACCAAAATCTATTACATACAGAGAAGATACATATGCTTCTGAAATAACATTTCTAATGAGACACACGAACACAAGATTATACAAGATGATTATATTATGATACAATCATCTTGATATATATTATATTATCATGATAACTATATAAACTGAAGTCATCCTCCAGGGGACTGCTGTTGTCATGACAGCATACTAAAGCGATAAGAAAGAGAGATAAACAAAAGAGGGAGACATCACCTTTTCTCTCACGTGCCGTATTTCCAGATTGGGGGACTGAAAAGCCATGAGAGTCAGACTCAAACAGAAGGCCCCTTTGGTGCCACCCCAGACACACACTGCTGCCCAGCGCCAGCTAAAGCCATAGCCAGTCCGTACCAGCAGGGGCGAGAGGACAATCAGTACCACAAGTCTAGAACACAAACACATTGCGGTTCGAATTATTGATACTTCAACAAACTAGTTTAAATGACTGAGGTATGCTTCATGTCACACTGATCTACAGTAGCACACAGTGTTGTCCTTACCTTATGATGCACATGGCAAAATAGAGCACAACAATGTTGATTAAATCATTGAGGTTCAGATGCGGAAATGCTCTGGAGATCACAAGGCCAACGATGAAGAAAATCAGGGTGTTTGCCAGATAGGTCAGCATCTCCCAGAACCTGTTGAAAAGAGACAATTATCTCTTTCGATATATTTGAGGATGAGGATGATGATGATGATGATGATGATGATGATGATGATGATGATGAATACTTTATTAATAATAACATTTGTTAGCAGCAACCAAAACATCCATTCAACATACAAAGAGCCACGGATTATTAAGCCTGAAGGAACAATGTACTGTAGGTTACAATTCATCTTTCAAATGCAGAACATGCAATAGACAAATAAATGAGTAAATCAAAATAGATGCATCAGATGTGATAATACAGACCGTAAAAGAAACACCTCAATTTCTGGGCTGAAGTTGACTGTGTCTAGGAGAAGCCCCATTATCAGAACAGCTATCACTCCTGACATGCCGATCCATTCAGCTAAATGACATGAAAACAATGTTACTCAATACTTTATAAATACAACAAATAATACTTATTTAAGCTACAAGGTATCCATCAATTGCCTATCATAAAAAAAACACACATTGGAACCACATTGGAAATTGGAAAGTGCTGCACAATAATTTCATGTTTTATCCTCTGGGATTTGTACCTTTAAAAAAACAATCCAATCCAATCCCAAAAAACTCTCTAAAAGAACATGAACAAAGCACCTTACCTAAATAAAATGTGATGTATGTCATTGCAAGGCTGATGGTTATCTCAATCAGTCCATCATTGAAGATGTAGGAAAGCCAAAACATGATGATCTTGGACATGGTGAACCCTAGGAGGGGACTGCCAAAGATTTTCAAGCACATCTTGATGGTAAAATGTGTTGCTGTGAAATAAAACATAGACACAAATATTATGTGCACTATTTATTTATTTTTTTACAATAGAATAAATCATAATCGTCTTCCATCCGCTATTACATTATTCAAATAGGAATTATAAAATGTGCAAAGTAATTACTACATTATACCTTCAATGTGATTTATATCAGTGGCAAGGTCTTTGAATGCATCAAATGTAATGAAGGAGGCGCCATCGCTGAACAACGACTCCCCCTCTATTAGGAGGATGAGCGGTTTGGCTGTTCCTGTAGAGAAGGGGAGAGTGTGTTGACTGACTCCTATCTCGCCTAGATTCTGACTCATGTCCTACTTATTATCCAAAGTACCCTATAGTGTCCCAAACAGCTACCCCAAACAATCCCACACTCCACCCCAAAATACCCCAAACATCACAGATTCTGCATATGACTGGAAATTGTTGAATTGTACTATGTACGCAGAAAGGTGTATTCTTACCGAGGCCTCGCAGCAAAGTGGTGGATATGAAAGGGTCAATAGTGCTGACAATGGCACCAAACATCATGCCGATGTACCAGTCCCAGTTGTACGTGAACACTTTCACAACCAGCGATGCTATCATACCGGTACTGAGCAGGAAGCCAGGGACTGCCAGCAGTAGCACCTGTTAAAGAAGCACTAAGTTTACATTATTTATTCATTTGATTTAGTTCATAGTTCCTAGGGACCACTTTTAGGGTTGTTAGTGACATTTTAAAGCAAGCTGCTCACCATAAGAATAGTGGAGGAAATATTGTCAAGCCTTACCTGTATTAAAGATTTCCAGAAGATGTGAGATTCAATTTCGAATGCACTACTAAATATCAACACAGGCATGAATGTGTGAATCAGTAGTTTGGGGCTGATGTTTGCAATCTCCTTTGTGTAATAATTAATCTGGAATACAATAATAATGCATATCAGCAAGAGTATTCCTAATGATGACAACTATGCAATTCAATCATTCATACGTTTAACATGTCATACACAGACACAGATTAAGCCTAGCCCTGGACTACATACCTTTTTCAATAGAAAATCTCCATTGTAGATGCATTTTAGTCAAGTATTAGGCTTAATCTGTGTCAGAGAAACTAGCCAAAGGACTCCAACGGCAGAGAATAATGTCTTTTATGTTTCGACTGGTATCTGATGCTTCTGTCCATACCTCTGGATAGCTGAAACTGAGTGCTCCCAGTAGCATGCCAAACAGGGCTAACAATACAGTGTATGGGAGTTTGAGCGCCTGCAAGATGGTTCTGACAACAGCTAAAAATAAAAAATAAAATAAAAATTTGGATTAACTAATGTTTGAGACAGGTATTTTATGATGCTGTACTTGAATTGGTTTAACATGAAAATGATACACTGGGCTAACGATGACACCTACATTTATAGCAGGCTAAAACGAATGTGTTACTTTTAGCTATTAAGAATTGCCAGGCTGTAGTGTAGTCTGATACATCATTGACCAACCTCCAAAGAGACATGCTCCAAACACAGTGAGTATGATCCCTGGTTGGTTATTCTGGCGGAATAGTTCCCAGTGGTCCCAGTGGTCGTCTGTGCCATTTACAATCGTATTCATGCTGAATTCAGGCTGAGATGCGGTCAGAAGTAAAGTCGTTTTTGGAATGATCTAACTAAGCAGTGCCGGTACTGGAAGTAGACGTGGGAGAGACAAATAACAACAACAATGGTCACATTGGTTATAATGGGTTAGCGTTTTAATATGATTCGGTTTAGGATCGCTTTCTCAAGTCGCGCTCAAATACTGGTCTCAATTATTTCCCGCTAGCGCCGCGGGTTGGCTAGCTAACCAACGGTTTATAATGTGTCAATGGGCAAGGCAAACTAACAAGACAACTCAATGGAACTTACCTCACAGAATAAGGGTTTGTATTTTCGGAATTCACTAAAATTCAATATGATCATGAGAGGTGAGGGGAAACGATTACACTTTCATTGATTTATGAGCTCCAAGCTAGCCGGATATTGCTAAACTAGCTAACTTACTGAAGGAGCGATTTGTTCTATCTCAAACGACTGCGTCATATATTTTCACGCGCACACATGACGTCATTTATGAAACTAATTGTTCGTGATCGGTGGGCTTTTATTCCCAAAACATCATAGACATCATTGGATAGAAAGCATGAAATAACATCTAATATGCATTCTATTACTTTCAGAAGTGTAATAAGATCAGCACTAGCCAGTGCACCATTGAAATAATGTGTGATCATTGCAAAGGACGCAGAGGACATGGGGTCTCAATGAAATTAAGGGTTGGTGCTTTTATATCATACAACATTTCACCCAATTGATGAGTGTAGCCTGCTTGTTGAATTGTTGTATCCGTAAATGTATGCATTTGTACATTGGTGTGTTGTGTTACTGTTGTTTTTTCCATTATTGAAGGCTTTGCTTCACTTCATCCGTGATTTGTGTTAATCTTACAGGAGGTTAGAAACAAACTGGCATGCGCTGATGATCAGCTTGCAGAGGTTGAGACAATGTTGGGCTGCACTGCAGTGTTGCCTCATAGAGGCCTGCATTCTGAGAGAAGGGGAGAGAGATCTTCTGAGTCTGCACATCAAAGTCTACACACATCTGAAGTTGCACCTCCCCAACCATCACAACTGTGCACAGTCCAGTTCAACTATGGTGGCAGATGTGGATGTGTTGTAATGATCAAGGATGGAATAACAGCGCTGTTCCTTCCTGCCAAAACTCCTACATGTAAACTGTGTGGTGTTCAAATGCACCGCCAACAGCCAACATGCTGTTACAGGCCTTTGCAATTTGATACAAGACAAGGAAGAGAAATCGAAGATTTTAAATGCAGGTATATAAGCCTTTAGAATGCATATTAGTTCTATCCATGTATCTGTTGAAGATAGTCTTAGGTTCAATCAATTGTTGATTATGACCATATAGCCAAATACATCTGTCATAGTCCTATAAGGTTTATGTATTGAAGGACCAGGGTGAATGTACTGTAAAGGATTGTTATACATACATATGTTCTCCTCAGTAACCTCTCCCTGAAAAACTTTTCAACCAATGGTGTGATCAACTTTTCAACTAACAGTGCAATCAGCATCCATGTCATCAATGTCAAAGGAGACAGCAGCCATAGATCTTCAGCATTGAACTCTTTGGATGTACTCCGTCTTCCATCTCATAATAGACTAGAGCCTTGCTGCTCAGCAACTGGAACTTGTTACAATAGAGGATTTCTCACACAGACCAGAGTCGAAGGGACACAACCAGTCACAGACCTAACAATGCCCATTACAGGAGAAAAGCTAATGGAGGGTAGGCTGAATGCTGGAAGAAAGGAAAACCCAACACCTGAAGAGGGACAGACCATTTTGAGAAAATCTCGAAGGTTTATGGTGCCCTTGTTATACGTTGTTGGTGTACCAATTTGCACGCTGTTGGTTGCTGTCCATTACTGCCACTGGAACGGTGTGGCAACGCCGTGGCATACTGATAGTTGTTACCGCCCTCCATTTTAACTGGAAATTACAAATGATAGAATGACATTTTCATGTACTGTAATTCATGTATGAAATGTCAGGTTTGTTCAGTCAATAAAGCACGCCATTGTAACAAGTTGTTTTTGCCCTTTTAACTGCTCACCATTTCCTGAACTTTGCTCATTTTAGCACATAATTAGGCAAAGTAACTTTCTGGTGGGGTAATGTTTCATGGCAAGTAATGACACATCTGAAAACTTTTTGTTGTGGGCTAGATAATATGTTCGGTTTTTTTAGGTGAGATGTTTCAATACAAATGTATCTGCAGCACAGTATAGGAAAATGTACCATGCATTGTTTGGAGATAGACCACATATCACTATTTTTTCTACATGGCATGGTTTTCTCATCAAATGACATCCTATATTTTAAATTGACCTGACAAACTAATATCCAATTAGTTTTTATTATTTAAAAAATATATATATATATCATCTCTCTGCTTTAAGGAGAACTGTTGTACATTCAGTTTGATCGCTCACTGAGACTCCAACCAACATCCTGAAAGATTCAGTGATATAATTGCAAGGCTTGTATAATTGTATAAAGGCCTATACATGTGATGTTCTTGATGATATCATATGATGTTCCATTCGTAAGAGAAAATGATCCGAATTTCATAACTGTTGTCCTATTCAACGTCCTATAAGGCAACAAAGAGAACATGATCTTATTGTAATTTTCTCCTCATCGTGACATCGTTTCCTCCTCTACTTTTTTTCTTTTTTTAAGCTTGGTGTGACGTCACAATTTGAGCAGGTAGCCTACGCCTTTGATCGTCTTTTTTTTGTATTAAGGGGTTATAAAAGGCAAACTAAATCCAGTCCCAAACGAAGCACTACGAGGAGATAGAAGATCATTCCAAAAATAATTCTTATAACGTTATCTTATTCTAAGAGGTAATCAGAGAGCCGTAAAAACTTTTAAAGTATTTTAACGTCTTGTATTCTTGGAAAAAACTTCAATCTTTATGGTAAGACGCTACAATACCTGTTGTATGTGTTGGGACTATAATGTTTTGAAATTGATAGTTGTTTTCGTTGATGAAATAGCATTTTTGTTTATCTTTCCTTAGATGCAGAAGTGTATTGGTGTTGTGTGCGTAGCACTGATATTTTGCGCAACTCTGTCGGAGACTATTGGATTAGTCATTGCGGTAGGTCGGCATATTATTACATTCCTTGGGCGAAATATTGTATTTCATGTCATCTTCTCATCAACAACATGTATATATTATATAATATAACAAGAATTATATAAAACTTACTTACTTACTACATTTTAAGAAATAAATGACAATAATGAAAGGCATTGGGAATCTATCCGTTTTTCTTGGGTCATAGCACAGTTATCATTGTGAATATTAAATCCTTTATCATTGATTTATTGATTTTATCTGTGTGGGTGTGGGTGTGGGTGTGGGTGTGGGTGTGTGTGTGTGTGTGTGTGGGTGGGTGTGGGTGTGGGTGTGGGTGTGGGTGTGGGTGTGGGTGTGGGTGTGTGTGTGTCTCTCATCACAGGCAAAGGAGAAGCGAGGTTGGACTCTGAACAGTGCTGGCTATCTCTTGGGTCCCCGTGAGTTACTGTCATTTAAAACTGCACATACTGTACAACACATACACTCTCACACTAATATGCTACTATCATCAGATTTTAACCCAAGCATACATACCTGTACTGAGAATTTAACCAAACTATATAAACATGCACACCTGTACTGAGAATTTAACCAAACTATATAAACATGCACACCTGTACTGAGAATTTAACCAAACTGTATCAACATACACACCTGCACTGTTTCCATTATCATGCTCTTTTTCATATTTTACCCCCATTCTAGGCCTATATTTTCACATTTCACCTGTGCGATGAAGCATGGATTTCTATTTATTGGGTGACTCTATTAGGCTCTTTAGTCTTCATCCTTAGATAAGGATAGAGGTCATGCAGTGTGGCGTACCTCTGTCTTAAGACATTTTGGAATCACATTTGCATTAAGTTGCTCATAATATGTTGTGACATGGACATTTAGTTATTGCTTAGTCATTTGACATTTGGACATTGAGTGGTTTCTTTTGTTACACAAGTGGAGCAGGGACTGTTCTTATTTGAACATGCGTTATTTATTTTTTTAAAACAATCAAGTCCATTATTTTGAATCACTTTTGAATCAGTTTTATGGAACAATAAGTTAATACAATGTTCTGTTTGTTTTAGTAACAGCGTTTTAGAGTAATAACAGTGTAATGAGTAATTCTCCACACTAATTATTAGAAACATCTCAATATTATATATATATATATATATATATATATATATATATATATATATATATATATATATATATATATATATACATATATACATACATATACATATATATAATGTCCAAATATATATATACAGGGTGCACTCCTTTACTTCATGGGCACAAGTGCGTACGTGTTTTAAGATCAGGTAAAATGCCATCATCCCTGTGTTTCAGGTCGTATTGATCACCTAATACAGATAAAGGATTCTCCCGTTGCAAGGGGGAGAGAAGAGCTGCTTGGTCAATGTAAGATAGCTCCTGCAGGACGTTGAAGTCAGCAGGGGAATTGCTCTGTGACACATTGCTCTTTGTGCTTATGAATTGTTTGCAGAGTGAACATACTGAAAGACTCATATAGGCCTATGCAATGTCCAATCGTTTACTAGATAAACAAAAACAAGAAGATCCTTTAGAAGATTCTTTCATTACTTATTTGCCAGTATAGGGGTTCTCTTGCAACCATAGTCACAGTCATTACTTTATTTATTTACCTATGTATAAAATCATACTGGAGTTTTTAATCTCAGAGATGCATTATGTGAATGAGAAGATTGATGGACCAATGATCACGTCATTTTCTGCATGTAATTATATTGTACTTCATGCACACTGTATGTGGATAAATGCATCAACTGCTTAGGGTCACAATTCAAGGACTACAATTAGTCTTTGATAATTTGTGCACTTACGTAATTGGTTAATAAATTTTTTCTTGCCCCTCTTGACCTCAGTAAACATTGGGATATGGTATATTGTGGTTGCAATAGTTGTCTGATCTGGTGGGCCTTACACCTGTAGCTGTAGTACAAAAGAAAAAAAAAACTCTCAGATGGACAGACAGTATTCAATATTCTCACCTCATGTTCCCTTCTGCTATTTTTGTTTTTGTTGGTCTTTCTGTTGTTGTTTCTTAGCATGTGGAGGGAACCTGGCTTAATGTTCTGATTTTTAGGTTGTTGGATTTTTTTTCTCCATTCATGACATGTGCATGTGCCTTTGCTTCATGTATTCCATTGTTGAAAAACAGTTCTAAAGCAATTCCGTGACTCAAGCCCTGCAGGTTGCTCTTCAGAATCTTGACAATTGAAACAAAACAAAAGAAACACACCCACAGAAGTTACAAGGGTGTGCTGTATCATAGGCTGTCATGTCAGGGCGGGGCATGTTTAGGCAGGGCTGCGGTGTATACGTCTGTGCGATGCAGATGCAGATGCAATGGGATGTCATCTAAGGCATGGCTAACTGTGGCTTTTGTTTTGTCGTTCAGATGGCATCGACGGCCACAGGATCCTAAGTGACAAGCATGGCCTTGCTGGAAAGAGAGACATGCCACTGGATGAGGACTTCAAATCAGGTGAGAGTCAAGAGAGTCAAGTCAAGTCAAGACAAGTGTACTTCATTATAATTCATTTGGTAAGCTTCACACATTTAAACCTCATGTAACATTAGAAGAACAACAGAATTATAGACATATACAAATATAACACATATACAGTAGAGCAGCACAGAGGAGGATATCAGCCAATATAGTCAATAAGAAAAATGTAAATGGGAAAAAATGATGACGAGGTGACCACTCACTATTTAATTGGCCCATGGGAGGAAAAACACAATGTTTCGAGTGGACAAAGCCTCATCATCCCTAAGCCCTACACCCTGCTTCCTTTCTCCTGAATACAGCGGAGATTACATTTGAGCCCTGAGTAGTGCCCTATGAAGGTCACTATTGCCACATTGAAATATGTCTGCTTTGCTCAGTGTAGCCAACCCTTCTCATAAAAGTGTGTTCCATTTTCACAGGTGCCTTAAGAATAGCTGATGAAGATGTAATACACACTGTCATTGACTTCTTATCATACCTGAAACTGAAAGGTGAGTTCACAATACGTCTCAGTTATTGTACAGTAGTTTACAAATGCGGCTGGTAATACTGACCATAATCATCTACTATATCAGGTCTTACAGGAATTACAAACAGACACATTCTTACTCTATCAAGAGTATTATGTCAGACAGTGTAATGCATGAGTGTGAGTGTCTGGGAAGGTTTTTTTTAATTCTTTTTGATATTGACTTGATATTCAAAAATGCAATAAGAAATGAGTGTTTATAGTCACACATATCTGGCTTTAAATAGTAAGAACTTACCTGGAACAGAGCACTTTACTATCATCATCATCATCATCGTCGTCTTAGTTACAAAAACATGAAGATAGCCTGGATCCAGATCTGTGTGTGCTTTAGCCAAACCATACAGTATAACTGGCTAATGTTGTCTGGGCAATGTCAGCTATAGTTGTTATAGGAATTGGTTAAACCGCAAAGATCTGGAGCCAGACATGTATGCTCACCTGTCTGTATATTTGATTATACCTTGCAGAAATCGGAGCCTTGGAGAGCTTGACTTCCTCTCTCACATCAGAAGAGATGGGTCAGCCCTAGTTTGGTCTGAACCTATTCAGATTCAACATTCAGTGGTCTCTCCTCTATGCTTCTTCTGTCTGCTGACTAAAGTGTATCTGCTCATTTACCATTCTACTGGGTACTGGTGTCATCACCATAACAGTCTAATCCACTACACAGAATAACTCTATGTTCATATTATAATTTTGAATTTAATAAAAATGTGAATGGCATTGGGATGATTTTGTATTTCTTCCATAAATGATGTGTATTTCATCACATACTGTAAACATTGAGATTACACAGATGAGACAGAGTCTCTTTTTTGTATATGATTTACTGTATTTATTGGCTTTCATTTTGAAAGCTCAACCAATAACATAAATATTATTTTATACAATAACAATCCCCAAACACACCACCCCACACACATTTTGTAGATGTGTATGCGGCTATGAGTGTGATCATCCTGTATAGTATACTGTATCACAGGTTATATACATAACATACATAACCTATTTTTCTAAATGGATTATTCCAAATGTGACACAAATCAAATGGATCATGATCTACCTTGGTGACTAATAGACTGTGTCTTCTTTGACTGCTTTTGCTCTTAAAGGTCTTTATCATGGCCTCAGTAGTCACCATCTTCAGAGCAGTAGATACAGTATGTCGATGTCTGCATTGTTGATGAGGCAGCTCAACCCATCGGATCCAACTATAAATGTTACTTATTTTAATGCTGTGTCTACTGGGTTGGTTGACAACATCTGAAAAGAAAACAAGATAACATTGAGTACATGACAATGCAGAAAACATAACTTAAAACATGGAATGTTTTACAGTAAGCTACATTTTAGTCAGGAACACTCACATCTTAGTTTCAAGATTCAAGATTCAAGATTCTTGAATCTTGCATTTCAAGTATACAGTGAAATGCAAAAGTGACAGTGCCACAGAGTAGTGCAACAATAAGTTTTAAAATAAAATAAAATAAAGTAGAAATAATAAAAAATATAACCGGTATAAACAGTATTTAATATTAATATAAAATGGTTATACAATTAGGCTTGACGTATTTGGATGGCTCTGGTCTTTTCACAGCTCCCTGCCTGGGAGTTATAAACGACTACAACACATACATGTACAGTATATTACATGGCAGGGAGCTCATCCACCTGTCAACCCCTGATAGATACAGACAGAGCAGAACCAAGGCAGGTGGAGGCTGGGAGTGGTGCTGGGAACAAAACCAATAGCAACACTCTCATAGCATAGCAACAACCAACAGTACCAGCAACAATATTGTAGGCTACACAGAGGTATATAGACTGACCACTTCATCAGGCTGCTTCATCAGGCTGCATCAACATGTCACAGGTGATTGTGTCGAGTGTAAACAGCTGATCTGTCACCTGACAGAAAGCAAGCACTGACTTGGAGTGTCCTGCCTGAACTACGCTTGCTCCATTAATAGTTATTTAATTTCTACTTTATATTATTATTATTATTAATATTATTATTATTATTATTATTATTATTAGTAGTAGTAGTAGTAGTAGTAGTAGTAGTAGTAGTAGTAGTATTATATTATTTTGGTTTTGGTTTTATTTTTTTTCATGAATGAACCTACAAAATCAACTCAATCAACTCAATATAGCCTAAAACTCAGGCATGAAACACTAAAAAGTCAGTCTTTTGCGCCATCTGCTGTAACCACATTACTAGCAGACAAAAAATAAAATCAGAGGGGACTGCTGACATGCAACCATTTAGAGAACATCACATCACTTATTTCATAAGATCATCAACTCTTCCATTCATACAGTAGATGAAAGTAAAACACCTGAGTAGACTTTAGAAATATCTTGAACCTGTATCAGGTTGAACCATGTATGTATCAGATTTTACATTTTTCTAAGAATCATGTAATAAATGGGTGGATTGCGAGCTGTTATTGTGTTCTGTCGTTCGGTACTTCTCATAATCTTTCACCATTGCAGAACCCTCTGCTCGCCTCTGTTCTTATTCTTGAATTGATGATAACGTATTGCCTCTGTTCCTTTTATATATCTAATCAGATAATATAATGTTAAAATAAAAAAATAAAAAATAAAACGCTGTGCCTATGAGGTGATAGAACGATGAGGTGCGCTTGATTTTGTTCTCCACGAGTACTACTCGACTCGATCGGAAATATAAAATATGTTTTAGTATGATCATCACATCAAACATCGGTCACAATGACAATGGCTTCTAAAACATTTAAACAGAATCTGAAAATCTGTCTCCAATAAACGTCGAACAAACCGCATAGCCCTTGAAAATGTCTCTTGACGATGTTGGCGTAGATGCGCTCGCGCCCATCGCGCGCTAGGCGAACTAAATCGAACGCTCCCTCTGAATCATTGATTGATTTAAACACGTCACCTCACGAAATAGTCTCTCTACGACTGTAAGGTAAAGTTACAACAGACAAGTAGCTAACTAGCAACACCAGCTTTAGATGGAACTTAGTCTTTTAGAGTTAACTTTAGGAGAGTTTTAATGTGTTCGGACACATCATCTTTCTACAAACTTTTTTGAATACAAAATATTCATATTTCGATGAATTTCAATGTTGCTACAGTTGTTACAGACGCTAGCTAGCTAGTTTAGCAATCTTGGTTACCAGAGGAAGCTCATTCACCTAATTGCTGATTGATGATGAAGGCAAAATCAGTTTTCTAGCCAAGTAGCTAACCTGTTGATTTGTTTTCAGGTGGATTGAGGTATTTAACTATTACATACTGACACAAGGACAGTTGAGTTTGGGTATAAATGGTAAACTGATTGTAGACCTGTTTTGTGGGCCACAATCCTTTTACTTACACAGGTGAAGACTTAGAATGAGCTTCCACAAAGAGCCAAACCACAGAAGTCATGAGAATCATGGATCGGAGACCTCATCTGTCAACTCCTCTGAGAGCTATGGTTGTCACACAACAAGAGCATGGAATGCCACCATGGATGGCATCCATCACTCAGGAGGGGGTCACTCTGACTTCAGCGTCCCAGGGGTGATACCCCATGCAGGTGGTGAAGGGGATTGGTCAGAGCATGACAGAGAGGCTGGGTCCAGCAGGATGGACTCTCACTGTCCCAGATACAGATTCTGTTACCCACTACCACACAATCCTGAACCCTCTCATCCGGATTACATGCAACCACAGTCCAGTCCATACCATTTCCTTAGCCCCATGCTCAATTTACCAAACAGTAGCCATCCTAGCTCACTCAGTGGCTCATGGACTGATGGAGGCACTGTCCACTGTGGTATGATGTCAGTAAGTACAGATTCAAAGTTCAGTTAAGCAAAAGTTTACCAAGTGACAGTGTACTGTATGTCGATATAAAGGCTCAATTTTGATTATTGTTTTGTCCAGGGTGAAATCTATGATGCTGTTGCGAGTATTTGCCCAGACGACATGCATGACCACGTGCGAGGCTTTCCCCAACAGGACACCATTGCAGAGCTAATACCCCATAACCGAATGGACATCAGTCAGCCTGTAAGAAGATGTCAAACGAGCGTTTTAGTGTTAAAGACACAGATAATCCACTTTATAAGTGAAGACTTTATTCAATCTATAATAGATCCAGGGTTTCTTTTATTATTTTTGAATGAATGAATAGGACGTGAATAGGGTGTGAATAGGGCCCTAAGCTCAGACTGAATGAGATGGCATAGGAGCAGTACTGTAAACAGTACTCTCAAACACAAATGCCATGACCTCTCCAGAGTTTATTGATGTATGTTTGTGATAAGCAATAGAAATACCTCTCACATCATGTGATGTTTAGATGTACTGCAGCTCCTTACATGACCAATACTTGGACTCTCTGGATTGTCAACAATTGCAATGATAATGCATCAGTAGCTGTGAAATGGCAAGCATTTGATCGAGTCATCTTTGTGTTTATGCCATGGTCTAGGCCAATGGGCCACTCACTGTGTATCTGCAGCCCTGCCTAGACCAGCTCGGGGAAAACAACACAGTGAGTCTTTAGGCAACTTGTTGAGCTCAGAATGAACACAATATTTACTCTTTTTTTTAAAACTTTTTTTTGTTTATTACTTTCTCAGAGAGATTAAGTCTATACAGTATGCAGCACAACACAACATCCCAAAAATTCTCACCAATATCACAAAACTCCTGTCTCCATACAGGTACTGTGTAACATGAACGGCAGAGGACAGGTAGTGGTGGTGAACCACTGTAGCCCAGGTCAGATGATCCACTCCCTGCCCCCAGGCCACGGAGCCTCCTCATGCAGCCCAGAGACCCACTACTGCACCTCCTCCTCTTCCAAGGGTAACACAGAACACTGCCTCTCACTGGGAACAGGTTAAGGCCAGTGTAGCGGAGGTGATTTTTAATCATGCTCTTGGTATGGGTAGCCCTGCCTGAGACATGTAAACTCAAGTGTCATCTTTGGATGTTGATGATGTCCGGTAGACGCTTGGGACTTCCATGTGGAAGACCCGTGTTTGAACCCTATCTGTCACACCAGCATACTGTAGCAGTCCCTGTTGTTTTAAGCACAAGTGACCAAATATATTTCCCGGTGTGGGATGAAGTCTATCTAATTTAGTCTAATCTAATCTTACAGTACAGTCCAATTTGTGTTAATCAGACGTGGGGGTCCTGTTGAGTTCCAGTCAGATGGGGGCGATGGTGTCCAACCCGGTGTTGGGGCCAGGGGGGGACACCTCTTCCTCTCAGCCCTACCTGCCTTCCCTGAGCCAGGGCATGCCTCCTATCCGGCCTTCTGCAGACGCCCTCCACACTCTCCTGTCCTCCAATCAGCTTAGCTCTGGC
This sequence comes from Argentina silus, assembly GCF_951799395.1. NCBI lineage: Eukaryota > Metazoa > Chordata > Actinopteri > Argentiniformes > Argentinidae > Argentina > Argentina silus. The sequence goes on along the minus strand of NC_139657.1, from coordinate 16,437,280 downwards.
TGCAACTACGACCACATGCCTAGTGGACCCTACTACTCACAGGTCAGTGACATTTTTAAGCCTTTCTCATAGCAGGGTTTGAGTGAATTTACATTCTCTCAATGCACTCAATACAAGACATTAGTTCATATATTTTAATATATCAGCAGCTTACAGGCAATGTACATTCCTCACTTTTTTCTGACACTGTTCTAAATGCTAATCAAATAGCTAATCAAGAGTTCTTATTGCAATTTCACACGACGATGACATCATTTTATCCTGAATCCTGCCAGTTCCACCAGACGCCATGCCCTCTGTACTCCGATGCCCTTGGTCTGGTCCCAGATGGTCAGCCCAAGGGCTCAGGCATACGGTAGGTAGGAGCAGCCAACGTTATCATAACCATCTCCTGGCTGACCCATATGTCATACTCAAATATGCTCCAGAGATTATTCACAGATCTATTACAGATATTGATTTGTTTTGATTCAAAATGACTTTATTCATCCCTGCAGGGAAATTCAGTTGCCACCTTGGCCATTGATATGAAACATGCATACAACAGACAATAATAATAACATCAGCATATTCATCCAACAATTTACATAGCAATGGAGCATCCAGGCCTAAGATATTACACCAGATGCAAAGCAACACATGGATTGATATAATCAACAGATCTATCTCCATCCCTCTCTAGAATTGGGGGATCTTCATGGGACTCCAAGTCAAAGAAGCCCTGCAACTGTACGAAGTCCCAGTGCCTTAAACTGTGAGTTTAATCACAATTAACTTTACGTATAAGTTAATTTCATGTTTCATGCTTACATTAAAAACAAATTTAAATAATATTTGATCTACTCTGGGATTAAGAATTGTGTTACATTTGTGATGCGTTGTGTCATCACGTATGTCTGTAATACTGTACGTGCGTCGGTGTGTGACTGCAGATGCGTCCGCCACGACTGAGCATGTTTTTGGCATCTCGTCACAGCGCTCATTGTTATGTAAAGTTTATCCTCCTGGTGGACTGAAGATGGCCTCATTACTGTGTAACCTTTCAAAGCTACTGCGACTGCTTCGCCAACGGAGACGTCTGCAGCAACTGCAACTGCATCAACTGCTTCAACACCACGGAGCACGAGACGGAGAGATACAAGGCCATCAAGGTATGTATTTCTTTCTTCTTCTTTTTTTTTTTTTAAAGTAAAGTAACTGTATTGAACTTTGGCCCTCTGGGTTGGTCTCCTAAATGAAGCGAACATTAGTTCAGGCAGGGCACTCTCAAGTCAACGGCACAGCTGTCGTTTTTTCGTCAGGTGACGGAACAGCTGGTTTAGACAGATGCACAAACATAGTCACAGGCTGTACAGAGGACAGAGGCTTAAAAGCAGCCAAGTTAACGCTCGTCCATAGCATCCAACAGTTGTTCCAGTGGTTGTGACGATGAGAGTTGGTTTTATGTGGTCGTCCCACCCACCACCCCCAGCCTCCAACCGATAGGTTGCTCTTTATGTGGCCCTCCTGTGGGGGTCTGTTAAGTTATGGGCTCCTGACCATATTATATACCTGCAAGTTGTAGTCATTTAACTCTGGACAGGGAGCTCAAAAGAAAATTAAAATTAAAATGTTCGTGCAATAAATGGTTAAACTGACATGAGTGTCTTGACTGAAACAGACAGAAATATTGCACCTCCCCACACCCAGGAGCAAAAAGTCATTTAGCAAAAGTTTGTTAGCCTTCAACTGGACTGTGTGGTCTAATGAGATAACAAATCGATTAACGATTACATCATAACCCATACATGATTAACACAGTAAAGAATTAGTGACAAAAGTTCCATAATGCATCTTTAACCTTTATTTATGGGGTTAAGGTGTAAAGATGTAGGGAGACCAGGCTAAGAGGGCAGCTCCAGTGACAGTAAAACAGCCAAACATTCTGGATGATGCATATTTTCTCATCACGTTATCTGTCTGCTGTTGAGGAGTAGGAATAAGAATAGGCACACACACAGTGGGCCTGTGGATTCCATAGTATCTGCCTGCTGTCATTCCTGACAGCCACTATAAAACCGGAATTAACTAGTCATGGTGTGTTATTGAACCATTCAAGTGTTCACTACCTGAGGTGAGGCGGTCAGGTAATTAGTGGAATCATTATGGCACAGTGCCTCACCAGAGTAAAGACCTTTAATTCTACACACACACACACACACACACACACACACACACACACACACACACACACACAGCTTCACTAGTCTGTGTCAGCTGAGCGTGCTTTAGAGCTGAGCGTGCTTTAGTACATCGTTGGTGTTTACAGAGCCATGTTTGCGGTGTCACTCGATATACTCAAAGGTGTGGTATATTCATTTACCCTTGCTTCTTACGTTCTTTGTTGAAATTCTTGTTTGTTGACATTGACGACTTCAAGATTTGCCTGGACCGAAATCCAGAGGCCTTCAGACCAAAGATTGGCAACGGAAAATCGGGGGAGGTCAAAGGTCGTCACAACAAGGGCTGCAACTGCAAACGGTCAGGCTGTCTGAAGAACTACTGCGAGTGCTACGAGGTACAGTGTGGAATGAGGACGACTACCCACCCGGTGCACTGAACCAAACACGTCCTCACGTAACAATGTCCAGAAATGACTTTATTATTGGACAAAAAGAGGCCCACCTCCCTATGTCCACGAGCACCAGCCTATTTTGCCAAAGTTTGTTACTCTAAAAGTAAGGGTTGTTTGGTTTAATGAGGCATGGAATTGATTGATGTAGACATAGGCGTATAATATACCCGAACCAGAACTGCCATACTATGAAGCTCTAGGCCTTGACGCACGTCTGTGTTTTTTTGTATCCCCGTTGACCCTTGCAGGCCAAGATAATGTGCTCGTCGACCTGCAAGTGTGTGGGCTGCAGGAACTACGAGGACAGTCCGGAGAGGAAGACAGTGGCGTGGGACAGCCCAGACACCACCTTCTACAAGAAGGCCAAGTGTCAAAAGAACAAGTGAGGCCTTCTATATCAGTCTCAACCACTGAAATATAGACCCTAATCACACTACACCGAGCTGAACCGAGCTGAGCTGAGCTGTGCTGGCCTGGTCACGCATCCACCATGGTTTCTGACACAGTGCTGGAAAGGACAATGTGAAATGAAAATATCTGAGCCAGCACGGTATAATTTGGGTCGGTCCTGTAGTGTGTAATGTCCCAAGAGTTTTTATACAGCTTTATTCAGAAAAATGAAAAAAAATGAAAATATGTTGATGACATGATTAATCATGCCAAAACAACCCATGAAAGTCAATTTGTATTAAAGGAGCAGGGTGTAAGTTTGTTGGAAGTCTGCCGCCTCTGGCCTTCGTGGCGAAATTCAGTTTAAAGTTCCAAAAAACTACCTCCTCCCTGATAATAATATAAACCCCCGAAATAGACTTGCCGTGTCGGACATTAGCTGTTGTGTTTCTGCATGCGCGCACGATTCAAAGAGGCAGCCACCAGAGACTGAAAGGTTTACGAGTATCATGTAGGACACTCCATTTTAGAAAGCGCTTTTGCAGGACCAAACAGCGTTCATAAACGTAACCCTCTTTCAAGGGATCTCATTCCCTGATCGCTACCGAATAAACATAGTCGTTAGGTAGCTTTTAAGAAACTTGAATGTTGCTTGCTGGACCTCTTAAGGTGCTTCTGATATCAGTTAAATCCAAGGTGAGCAAAGACAAACATCTGCAGTCATCTTTAAAAAAATGTAAGGCCTAGTGTCAATGGCATTTTGTTGTTGTTGTTGTTGTTGTTGTAATGATGATTCAGAATGGTCTCCTCCTTCCTCTGGTGACAGACTGTGAGTCTTGCCTTGGTATTGTTGTTGTGGTTGTTGTTGTTGTTGTTGTAATGATGATTCAGAATGGCCTCTCCTTTCTTTGGTGACGGACTGTCTTGTTGTTGATAGCTCTCCTCTACTCTCTCTCTCTCTCTCTCTCCCTCTTGTTCTCTCTCTCTCTCTCTCTCTCTCTCTCTCTGGTGACTGATTGTGGGTCTTGTCTTGTTGCTGATAGGTGTCCTCTGGCGTGCATCACGCTTGACGTAGTGGAAGCCACATGCGGTTGCCTTCTGGCCCAGGCAGAGGAGGCCGAAAAGGAAGGCTACACTTTGTGTCAAGCTGAGAGAATGATTCTGGAGGAGTTCGGCCAGTGTTTGACACAGATTGTCCGGTCAATATTTAAATCTACTAGCTTGTAGTAGAGTTTCAGGGAATGGAACTAGGGTGGTTTTCATGTTGGTTAGATAGTGTTTGTTTCAGATTCCAACCCTCAAGAAATAATATCTGCACCATTTTTGCTTTCCATGTTCAGTCGGATGTTAATATATATTTGTTCCTTTGTGAATTTAATGTAATCATATTTTTTTTATTTATTCTAACATCATTTTTATTTATTTTTTATTTATTATAACATAATTATTTATGTATCTGCACATTAATTTATTTAATTTATTATATTCATCCACTCACTCAGGTATGAGTCTCAGAAAGGATCTCTGTCTCCTGTTGTTTGAAACATTAATCAAAATATAGTGTTGGATTTCACTGTTCATTGGAGAAGTGTCCTCCTTTATTGTTTTGTTTTTAAGATTGAGAATGTGTATCACTGATCTTTTTTATTGATTGTTACCACTTTCCCTTCTACATCTGTTACAATAGCCACAATGTGATCTCAAGAGATGCACCAATAAAACAACATCACAGATTGTGTTATTGACTTGAAGATATTCAAAGCTCATATCTCTTCATGTGTTAAATAACATGTTAAATAGTCCTGTGTTACTAATTAATGTATTTGAGAGGCCAATAGACAATGTTGAGCAGCAATGAGTGATGACTAGGAACAATATTTCTCTAAATAAGTTTGTAGATTAATTGTAATTCTAAATCTTGATTTTTTTTTATAACCCACAGAAGTTAAAACTAAGCTACAACACCCGGCTTCACTCATCGTATGGCAGTAGTGGGCTTGACGTAAGGTTTTGTTTTTTCGAGCTAGCATATAAACAGTTTTTCTGAGAGCTCCCTGACTCCCTCCAGGCTGTCTCACACAGGGGGTAGTATTGACCCTGAGACCCTGTTGCTATTGATGAGAATAAAAGGGGACAGGAACATTGGCCAAATCACTCATGGTTTGGCTGGGTTGAAAACAACTACCTCTTTCTATGGCAGATATGGTAAGTAGGCTAGATTATGTATTTTCTAAAACCCTATATACTGTTAGTACAAGTAATGGGATTTAATTACTTTTGTTGCAAAACTCTTTATCCACCATTTTCAAAGATGTACTTTCTTTCCTATCAAATCATTGCTGTCATGGCACAAACAATTTGTTATGATACATTTGAAAGGACATTTGTAATTGTGAACTTGAATGTTTAGATTTCTGATGATAAATGCTACATTTCTTCCTGTCTTTATAGAGGGCAAGAGCAACAGTTCTATGGACTTGTACGATCATAGTGATAGCTTTGTTTATGGAATCACATCACGCTCAAAAGGTCAAGTGTTTCATCCGGTTTCAGCTTTTTTTGTGAACAATTATTATTATTTTGTATACTTTCAAAGGAAATATTTTGATACACTTAAAAGTAAAGCAACTGCAACCAGGTGACTTATATTAGACATTGTTCCTCTCAACAGATTAAACTGAATCCGAACCACTGGGGCCCACAGTCAATGATGTATCTCAAAGGAAAATGTAAGTCTTGTTTCCGCTGTATCTCTCTACTCCCAGTTTCCTGAGGGCATACCTGTATTCATTTTGTTTTCTCTGTACCCCACTAGAGTGAGTTTCCCTAGAAGCTTTATAACACTAAGATTATCTTAAGCCCATTGTAGGCTATGGATACAAAATTATCTACTTCGAGTGCTATTAAGCTCAGGGAAAACTCACACTCGATAACTTTTTCGAAAGAGATCAATAATTGATACAATACTTAATGCTTTTCAGATGGGAGAAGATTTGTACCTGACAGTGATGACAGTGTTTACAAGTCAGGGTCGAATGGCTGGTACACAGTAATCAAAGGTTTGTCATAAAACTGACTAGGATGTTATTCAGTTATATTACATGTTTTCCAATTGTTATTACATGTCATTCAAATTGCAACATCATACAACATATCATATGCAAATAATGTTCATAGACCATTTGCCATATTTTCCACTTTCGTATGTTAAACGTAATTTACAGGCCTTACAAACAATTTTTACTAATGTTAGACTAACCACTTACTATGACATTGGATTTTCCCATAGGATTCCAGAGGTTGAGATCACTGGAGTTCAGAAAGCCTAGAAGACTTTTGGCCACTGAGAATCTACTCATCCACTACTTGAAGTAGAGAAGAGTCATATTTTGAGATATAGTATACTGTATATGTATGAATTATATATGTTTCTTTGAAGAATTTTCTGAGAAAGATGATTGATATGTTGATACCGAAATATTTTGTAAATTTACATCAAATGATTGGTTTTCTGTGCACATATTTAATTATTATTACACATAAAATTATTTTTTAACCAATTGTCAATACATTGTTAATATGCTCATTGTATGTTTAAATGCCTTTCCATTAGTGTTGTGTAAATATTAAGATGTACTGTTCTGAATAGAGCAATGATTAACCCATGATTAAAATGGCTTAGATACAACTGCTGTCACATGTATTTTTTTGTTGTTGACATGTGAGTAGTAAGTACTCAGTGCAGACATCTCTGCCTCACACACAGAGGAGATGTGCATGAAACACCCAAGATCGAGATTTGTTCCTTCTGGCATGTGATATATGAGGGATTGAGACTAGCCTCACTGTACAAAATGCTAAAATCCCTTTCTGGCACTATGACACAGCTGCAAAATCAATGGACAACATGAGGCCTATGTCTGTGTTCTGCTCTGAGTAAAAATGCCCTCTAGAGAACTTCATATGTACTGTGTGAAATAGAAAAGGACATTTTCTGTAGTTTCAGAGATCTCTACAATTGTAAGTTAAGGATTTGTATCTTAATGATCTGTTTACGAAGAATAACAAAAAAGAATTCTCGATCCTAACCCTATTAATTGGCCATATTGAGGAAGTTGTGCAAAGGATGTTTTGGTCAGATAAATCTTTTCACAGCGTAATATTGTTGTCTTGGCGCTATGATTTTACACATACATGTAGCATACCCATCTCCTAAGCTATAAATGTTTCAGAGATGGTATCAGAATCCAGTAATGTATTGCTAAATGAAAAACTTGCCATGCTCATATTCAATGAAAAAGATAAGTCATTAGCAATTGAACTTCCCCAAACTTGATATACAGTACATGGACCCTACATGTATATTCTTTTAAGAAATGAAATACAACATACTTCTGTACATTCCTGTACATAGTCAGATCATGAGTGATCCAAAATTGCCATAGTTACAACTTATGTGGAGCAAATGTGCCAGCAAGCTCAACAGCATCATCTCCTGGGTATGTGAGGATAATAGAAGAACCATTGCAAGTTCAGCATTAAGGTGATACATAATATAAACAGAAGACTTGGTTGGGCAACCGATAATACCACCTTATTTGAAAATGTTTTGTATACAGATAATTACAAGTAATACTGTACACAAGTATTCATAACATGCTGGATATCGAAGTGACGCAAATGGGCCATCTTGTGGTGATGTTTAACCTAAAAATAACAAGGCTTTTTATACAGCATACCATTAAGGAATGTAGGGAGGGAATGTCTCACATGAGGCAGGGCTACAACAATGTAGTGATTCAACTGAAGTTAGTCAAGCAGTTCAGTAATGTTTTGCATTACTTTGTGTAAGCTTATGCAGGGAATTATTTTGGTAATTCAAAATGTTAGTTATAGAAAAATTAATATCTGTATGTAGGCTACTGTCATTTGTAGATTAGATTAGATTAGATTAGATTCAACTTTATTGTCATTGTGCAGAGTACAAGTACAGAGACAACGAAATGCAGTTAGCGTCTAACCAGAAGTGCAAAATAGCAGAAAGTGCAATGAACAGTATTTACAGGTAGTGCAATATATGATCAGTAGTAGTGCAGTATAATATAGTATAGTATAAGCAGTATATATAGCAGTGCAGTATAGCAGTATGTGAGTAGCATTAGCATTATAGCAGAATAAATAGTTACAGTATGAGCAGTGTAGCAGCATATGAGCTGTATAGGTAATGCAGTCTAGCAGTATATATGTATATATTGTAGAACAACTGTTCACATCAGAGCATAGATTTAGTCAAATTGTATGGTAACCTGCTTTGGATTTGGAAGAGAAATGTGAAGGGTAATCAGATTTCCATTGCAAACAGTATACATGGCAGAGAATAATTCAACAGAGCAAATGTATGATCTGAAAACCCTTTGAAAACCTGAACATATAGTGTACTTACAGCAGATGCCTATTCACAACTAAATAACATAATACACAAAATAATATAGGTTGGAACAGAACAGAAAATGATATAAAATACAATAGTATAGAATCACATGAGCCTTGTTCCCATAGCCTACATGACATAAGGATCCACAAACTGGTTTAAATTTTCAACATGTAAGACATGAATACATGTAATTTAACATTTGCTCAGAAATTATTTGATATGGAAATCAAAGTCATATTAGTGGGCCTTTAAGTAAATCAACAAATGCTCTTAAATGGCTTTATTACAATGTAGTTGTAAACAAACACTGTATAGCTTCAGTACATGGTCAAAAGTATCATTTTTATCTCACGCATGGTCAGTCCTTGAGTGGTTACATTTCTCCAGCCCCATCCCTACACTGTTTCCAAAAAAGTGCAGAGAAGACTGCTTTGTTGTTGGGTTAGGGTTAGGGTTAGGGTTTGTTTGAATCCCAGATTATCCCTTTAAAGATGGATAGTACACGAAGAGCTACTTAAAGAATGGATCTGTCATGGACTCTATGTAACCAATGTTAGGGCTTCCATGTAACTTAAAGGGACTCCATGTAACAAATAGGGCTTCCATGTTACTTCAATACTCTATGGGACTCTATGTAACTTCATAGGGCCTCTTAGGGCATCTGTAACCTGTAATCTGTAACCTGTGAAATGATGAAATTGACACTCCTCAAACCTTTGCTACATCAAACCATATACCATCCTCTATTGTAAAAACTCAGCACCTTATTACAGCCAATCTTTTTCTGATTGGCTGCAATTTCGAGCCCTCTGATTGGCTGAAATTTCGAGCCCTCTGATTGACCAACATTTCATGCCGTCTGATTGGCTGAAATTTCGAGCCGTCTGATGGTCCAAATTTCGACCTGTCTGATTGGCCCAAATTTTAAGCTGTCTGATTTGTCAGATTTGACCAGTCAGACGGCTCGAAATTTCGGCCAATCAGACAGTTCACATTTTCGCCCAAACAGATGGCTCGGAATTTCGGCCAATCAGACGGCTCGAGAAAAAAAACATGTTAATAATTCCAGCATGTACTATGTAGTTCAATGGAAAACATGGAAACATTGACAGCCTGTCTGTTCTATATCGCACACAATTTAGACCTATATACATTACATACTATATGTATTGTGTGGTGGTGGGCTTGTAATCCCTCTCTAGGCGACTGGCACGGCTCTAGGATACTTCATTGAGAGGTCAGCATTGAGAAATAGCAGAGGCAGGGTACAACTGACTGTATACTACAGTATACACATGAAAGTATACACATTGTACTGTACACATGCAAACCTCTAGGTTAAGGTTTATGCATTACTGCATGGAAACACTGTTCAAATCACTAACATTTGTTCTCAGTACATGCACGCATTCCACATTGCAAATAACAAATATACATTTTACAACATAAATGTCATGATACTCAGATCTGTGATTTGTAAGTTTTAATGGGTTCAGTTGCAGTATGATAGTCTCCATGTCTCCCCTAACTCCTCCCCTTGTGTCTACACAACGCTCTGTCTCACTGCAGGCTCAACTGTTACTGCAATGACACATTTGATGTTTTAAACTCTGTTTATCAGAATCAGATGTTTCAGTGAAAATCCTAATACCCTAATGTATACTTAAGTTAGTCTCCTACACAATTATTCATGCTTTGATGCTCTGATACTATGAATACAAACGCTCTACACAGTTGTTATTGCCTTCCATAGTGCAGATCTGCGAGGTGAGATGAGGACACAGGCGCCCAGCCGCTACTGTTCCTGGTATCAGGCTGCCTGGGGGGGTGCAACGTTACTGAGCTGGCCAATTAAATTCCACGAGGCTATTTCAGCTGGATGGGAGGGGAGGAGGGCTCCAATAGGCGCAGACTTATTTTATTGTTGTGACCTTATATCGACTTGGCAGGTATACAACATCAACGGCTACCTCCGAAGGACATACTAGAGTTCCGGAGCCCGATAGACAGGACTGCTCCCCCCGGACATTGGATTTGAGACAACTAAAGGTTTAGAGGCACAATGTCTGCACTTCACGGTTCCGTCAATCTTCTGAGGAGCGCGGTGAGGTCTCAGATCACCTCCAAAGCCCATATTTCAGCGAAACCTGCGAAACATACGATAACGGCAAGCGTAAGTAATGCGGCAGGTTGTTGCGCACTTTCCTAGAGCGATGCGACACGCGCGTAAAAGTTTGCGCATTCATGACAAGTCCCTTTATTACTAGTAAGATGGAAAAATATGTGTACATATGTTCTGTGTGTATGTGTCCGTCGGATTTTGTAAACATCACGATTGTGATATGTATCACTGTCATTACCATGATCTTCATGCGTAATAACGTCACACTAGGTTGGCAAAGAGCCTATAGCGCCATTATTACTGTAAGGCCCTTCACGTATCACATTGACTTTATGATTCAATTTTTTTTTATTCACATTAACTCACTTGAAATGGATTGCGCCCGGACTGCAGTAAATAGTGAAAGTAAACTACATTTGCCTCGAGTTCCTCATTTTAGAATGATGTAGGCATTAACAAATTAAAGTATTTCCTGTCTTGTGATCAAACTATTGTGCCTGTAGCCTACTTGAATTGTTGCCAGTGATATGACCTTGTTGACAAAATATAGTCAGATAGTGCCTAGTGTGTCTTAAAGCTAGAAACCCTGTTCAGTCTTGGCACACTGTTATGGGGCAAAACGTTTCTGACCATCTGTGTCGTAAACGTGCTCTACATGTGTTATCTTTCTCCAGCAACAGGCCTTTGCACTGGTGACCATGTTTGTGACCATCCTGGGGCCCTCTGGGTGGGTCCTGGCACACCTGGAGAGCTACAAGAACAAGCAGTAAGAAGCTTCTCTATGAGCCACCGTGTCCCGTCCAGCCCGCTGCCTGCACCTTACTCCAGATGATGTCTCTTAATAACGTCTTATAACACCTTAATAAATGAATGTACCAACCAACACCACGACTGTCTCATATTCATATGTAAGAGAACACAACAGTTAACAAATGGTGTCAGTGGGCCTGTTTACTCAAGTCAGAATAGTCTTAAATGCACAATGCCCTTAGAATAGCCACCATGGCTCTGATCTTGGAAGAATTCCTCTGTTCGCCCTGGCCGAAAAGCTTCCCTCTCTGATGTCAACAGGTTGTGTTGTGGCTGGCGATGCAGGTGGATTAGTAATACATACTGTGGCTCTGCTGGTAAACAACTGAATAAGTGACAAGTAATCAACTGTTGCAAGGTGTCTGATAAGGTCATGCATTCACTATACCTTGGAGAACAGACCTTTGGACTGATGCCATTATGACATTAAGTTTGGGCACTCCAACTCCCACATTAGGTATTCAAATATTGATGCAAAGCTGCTAAAGAGTCTACTGGGCTAGCAGCTAAAACACAACCAACAGTATGACTCAGAGTCTAATGGGGATAAGCCGCCGTAATGAACAGCTACGGCCCTGACAGGGACTTACAGTACATGATTGGTTTAGTCTGTGTTGTTCTGAAGTTCCTGTCAGCCAAAGAATCTTAGAGAGACAACATTAACTCAGTTACTAGTCTCAGACATATGTCTGACACCTCTCTATCGCCGATGAATATCAGCCGCTGCTCTCTTCAGGGCCCCTTATACACATACCTGCTATGTGCATTTGCTATGTTAAATGATATGACTCCAAAATGACCCAATCACAATCGTCGCAATGAACTAATTTAGTAAAGGCTCAACTATATCCGAAACAATGACACTTAAAATTGCACTTCCTGGTGCCAATACTGAGAGCCAGTGTTGGGGTGAATACTCATGATATTAAAGCCATCTGATCTAAATTCATTTTCTATCATAGACCGTTTAAATTGCAGTATTTGAATTCAGTAAGATTATACCCAAGAAGCATTTTCTAATATACTTGATTAGGTATACTTAGGTATAATCTTGCTCACCCACCAGATGACAGTATTTGCCTAGTTATCTAGGGGCGTGTGACTCCAATCTTCAGGGGCTGTATTGGGGTGACACTGGTTCTCCAGCCCAGCCTTACCTCACCTCACCAGATTCAACTCCTAAACTAACCATAGTCTTCATTTTAGACATAATTTACATTGATTAGGTGTGTTAATGTTGGACTTGAGGCTGTTTGGTTGCCCACAATATAATCCAACATTTCAAAGAATCCTACTGTACTTGCAAAACCAGTTGCCTCTTTCTTTTACCCAGCATCCGGGTACTTTAGACTAGATATTGTGTCTTATTAGCCAGACTACTTTTTCTTGTCCACAGTTATAGATTAAGACTTTGTTTGGGTTATCTCTTGGAGGGCAATCCAGATACACAGCTCCCACTCTCCTATCTCACACAGTTGACAATAAGATCTAAGATCTGATACTGTCACAGCACTCTCACACACAGCTAGAAGTCATAGGTTAATGTACTAGCTTGTTTGACAAGACAACTCTGACTACTTTCTGACAACTTTGACAATACAACATTTATTTGACTGCTCGAGTTCAAATTATGAATGAATGTTGATATTTCCATTGTGATATCATGCAGAGAATTGTGAATTGTCTTATACACATGGGTACCATGTATGCCAAGTATTTTGAAGTACATGTATTTTTTTTTACAAAAAATGCACTTATCACAAGTACTGTATGTCAGTGTCAAGTTGTTACATGCTTTTTGGGGTGAGGTACTATACAGTAGCTGCCAGACATCATGTATCCATTTGACCCCTCACCTATTTACATTGATATAATTATCTGTACATTAGCTGTGGTCCCTTCAAATGACCCCTCTCACTGTGAGCTTTGAAGGTGGCCTTTGTTATGTGTTTGGGACCAATGAACCGGATCCTTCCATAAGACCGGGCTTCCAACCAAATACATTGCCCACTCTCCTCTTGCAGTCATGGACATCTCCAATTGCCTCACTATGGCATATATCAATAAGGGCTGGTATGTATGCAGAGTAACTGTTTTCAAATACTGCACTATGTTGAACTATGTTGTTATGAGATATACATGAGACCAGAGACAAGGGTTTTAAAACATCTTTACTCAACCTCACATTAGAGTTAATAGATGTACAATACAATATAAATTAGGGCACATTAAATATACATTAGGACTCTTTTTCATCCATTAAAATCCCCATGTCACCATTTCAAATGAATCATCAAATGAATCAATGATCATGTTTGCCTAATTGAGACAGCATGACCACCTCAAGACCACCCTAAAACGTCAGGAATCATATAACATGAAGACGTCTCACAATATTAATATATTGCTTGATTCAACGCTTTCTGTGCACTAGTTGACCTAGAACAATGCAACCTTCAAAAAATTACCCGGTTCACTGAAACATTGCACGGTTTACTCAAACGTACTCATAAACTATTTCAATAAATGTTCTGTAAATTCAGGAAAAAAGCACTGGGACCAAATGGACAGGAAACTGTTTCAATCTCTGTTATGCGATTGAGAACTTAAACTAAATTCAAGTCAACTTGAAACAACATTTACAGGATAGTTGCTCAACACAGTACTGTTTCACCTACAAAAGGCAAAAAGCATTAAAACCAGGGTTCCATACATACTGTTAGAAGCATCTAAAATGCCACCTAATAAGCACGACCCAGAGCACATCTTTGGGACTTAACAAGCTAGTTTACATTTCACATGCTACTCAGAAGCTGTACTTTTAGTACACAGTGGGCATTTGGCCTAACAGAGATCAAGGTGGGTAGAGACTACACAACTCTTATCTCCAGGAGATGGTTGTTTCTTTCTGGTAAATCCCATATCCAAACATATCTGGGTGCTCTTTGGTCTGGTGGAGCCTATGGAGGGTATTCTGTGCGTCTTTAGTTACTCTCTACACAGTATGTGGTTCAATCTCATCTAGACTGAAAACCTCACACACTAACTCACTTAAATAAATGCTAAAATTGTCATACAACTCCCTTAGCCGACAGAGCCCTTGCAACACATCAGATGAGGTGACAGTTATTTTACTCAATCTCCTCCTCGCTGTCAGAGTGGCGTTGTTGTTGTTGTTGTTGTTGTTGTTGAGTGTTGTTGACTGGTCCCTGATGGGTCAGCTGCTCAAAGTCGGCGGTGCTCAGCTCTGTCATCGTTCCATCCAACCCCAGCTTCATTGGCTGGATGAGATGACTCCTGACAATGAGGAGAGTCAAGTTCAAGTCAATGAAATGATCATGATGTTGAGGTCATTATAAATAGCTGCATTGCTGTGTTCGAATGGACAGTGGGTCTATTCATTGATAACATGATTCATGACAACAGGATGCGGTTGTTTTATTATCCATGTGCAACTTTTGTTTGTTGTTGTCTTGTGTTATATGAAAGTAATGGACCAAGTAACACTTGCATACAAATACGTAGCTCCGCACAATAATGGGTTGCAGCACTGAGGAGCTGAGCACTCCTTCTCTAACAGTGAATAAACAAAAACCGTAGCTGTTTTTTTTTCACTGGCTGAATATGTTAACTGCTCCTGCATAGGGCATTTCAACCATATTCATCAATAATAGCAGAACATCAGGGGGCAAGCGGTCTGATTTTGACCTGGAGTGGTTTAAGCACCAGTTGACAGTCAGTAACAGCTACTGCCTGAGGGCATGGATACACTATCACCCTCAGTGGCAGATGAGGACCCCTGCTGGATGCCTTTAGCACTGCTGAAGTGAGCAGCTGAGGTCTCCTTGTATGCAAAGTATATAATGGGTGTCTTTCAGATATGCGTATTCTGTGTTGGACTGACGCACTGATAATCAGATATGAACAATGCCTGGAGTAGTGTTTAACATCTCAGGAGTCACATCTACATGATATAACAATCCTGTAATCGTCTCAGAACCTGCAGAGAATCATTGTATCTGGACGATAGCCTACTGTATCTGTCAGTGTTGTTTACCGAAGAACAATTGCATCCCACACACACCTCCCACTCACACAGGCAGCCACACTGGCTGTTCTCATATGTGATATCATCAGCACTGGCCAGATACTCTGAAACCCTGTAGTGTAGTGTCTCTCAATGCAAATCTTGATTAGAAATACAAATAATGTTCCCATTGTCAATTATAATCAGTTTGTACTGATATATGGAGTTGTAGGTCAGGTCTCCGAGAAATCAGCAAAGTTGATCATACATTTAATCTACTTACTATTTATTTAGCCTAAAGTTGCTAACGAGCGGATACCACATGATCTGGCACACCAGGTTCCACATCAACCCTTGTTTACCTGGAGAGTTTATCAAACATGTTGACCAGCTTCATGGCCTCCAGCTCCTTCTGCTCCTCAGTCATGCCCTCCATGGGGTTAGGCTGCTCGTCCTCCACTCGGCCTGTCACAGGGTTGATCCTGACCATGACACACACACACACACACACACACACACACACACACACACACACACACACACACACACACATACACACACACACACACACACACACACACACACACACACACACACAGACACACACACACATACAGGGTTGGACATATCCTCAGTCAGTCTATGGAGAGCTTAGACATTCAAAGTGTTCAGTGTTTCTTCAATCCAGTCCTGTGGTAAAGCCACGATTGCACATGTGTGATCTAACCCAGCAGCTCTAACACACCAGATTCAACTGATCAAGGGCTTGATCATTCATTTAAACCAGGGTTTTAGTGCTGTGTTACACCAGCAATGTGCAACCCTGTGGGAGAGGCACCCCAAGATTGGAGTTGAGAAAATCTGAGGTACTTGATTTCTCTCATGCATTCAGATAATCCTTATCTGATGTTAAGGTGAATAAAAAGAAGATTTCTCAACAACATGTTTTTACATACGTACTGTATCTGGTGGTGAAGTATGACCAACATAACTGGAACAAGAATGCAATCTTAACTGTGTATGCATGTGTGTGTGTGTGTGTGTGTGTGTGTGTGTGTGTGTGTGTGACTCACTGAGATTTAGCCTCCCTGTACTCCTCTGTGTCACTGTCTTCATCCTCAGAGTAGGTGCCAGTGTCAGTCCCCCCTCGCATCAGCCCCCGGGCGGCCAGGAGACCTGCTGCGTTACCGTAGCCTGTATACTTTATGAACCTGGAGACTGTTAATATGTTCAACATGTTAGTATGTTCATCTCCTGTGCAGAGAAATTGATTAAATTATTATATTATTATTATTATATTATTATTATTAAACAGAAAAATAAGTAAGCTCTCTATTCGTCTGCTTTTCTGAGTACAAACCACTCACCTGCAACCTGCTACTTGTCTACATCACCAGATATCAAGTTGACATTCTACTCTATTGTCAACAACTTTTATTCATTATGAGGTGTTTCACACATAAGTTAATAAAACAACACTTTTCAGAGGAAATCTAGCTGCTCTGCTTTTTGATACTGCAAACGGAGAATTGCCTACAATGCATATTGTACATTCACTCTTTTCTGCTGAGTAATGAAAACTCCCATGCCATCATACAGTACATACTTTTAATCTTTAACTATTTTTATTGTTGTTTTTACTGACCATGCTTTTATTTTACTTTTTATTTTTCTATCTATTCTTGTTCGCTCCATGGAATGTAGTGTCTTTGAGTACTGATAAAAGTGCTATACAAAATAAATGCATTATTATTGTTGTTATTATATCCACAGCATTCACTATATCTATTGTGTGAAAATAATGGAGCAACTGAAATAATTTAATTAAATGATAAAAGATCATGTTAAACGAGTAGGCCTACAGTGTGCTTTGTAGAAATATATAGGCACTGTTTTCTATGTTGATAGAATGAGGAAATTCTTCTTACCACTTTCTTTGCAGAGAACGAACAGGAACTCAGCTGCACAGTTTTTGACATCAGTGTCAATGTAGGTCATCAAGCGAACAAGCTTATTACGAAGGGCGTTCCCCACCTCAGGTCGATTCATCACATCTCGCAGAGGGGGAAGTACCTACAGTAGAGACACACACACACACACACACATACACATACACACACACACACACACACACACACACACACACACACACACACACACACACACACACACACACACACACACACACATACACACACACATACATCAGGAACCCACTCACTGAGTAATGATTGACGAGCAGTAGTTTCTGATGACTGAAGAGGAACTGTCCAACCAGGCTGTAACTGACCTTCATCCTGAGGAACTTCCTGGTTTCTCTGTGGATGCGAGCACTCTCTGTCAGGAGGTTCAGAGATGGGAGGAGGGTCTCCTTCAGCTTGTTACCCTGGAGACAGAGAGAAAGAGATACATTTATTTGTGTATTTGTCAGGTTCCATGCACAACACATTGCAAGTATAATACCAGAGATTAGCCTGATTCCAGATACAGCCTTTGGAAAGTATTCAGATCCCTTCACTATGTCCACATTTTGTTGTGTTATAGAGGGTCTGAATACTTATGTACATGAGGTATTTCTGTATTTAATTTTTTTTCAATTTACTGAAATTCTAAAAACCTGTTTTCGCTTTGTCATTCTGGGGTATTGTGTGTGGATTGATGGCAAATTCTTTTAATTTAATCCATTTTAAATTGAGTCTATAATGTGGACAAAGTGTCTGAATACTTTCCAAAGGCACTGTATGTACATGTATGTTCTTTAGCCTTTAGATCCCAACTCCCAACACTATCGTTGTCATGTCTAACATGTGTTTCCTCATGTCATATAGTCATAGTGGGGGTTGGCTGCCTAAGCACATACAGTATCTGGAAACAGGCTACCCATAGACAGAAACAGGCTAACCATAGACAGAAACAGGCTACCCATAGACAGAAACAGGCTAACCATAGACAGAAACAGGCTAACCATAGACAGAAACAGGCTAACCATAGACAGCTACGTAGATCATTTCTATCAGTGGGCCCTGTAGCTAATTTCTATCAGTGTGTCCTGTCATTTGACTTCTAGCCTACATTTTACACGTCTTCAGATTGTGGAGGAGAAGAGGAGACAGTTTCATTAATCTGATTAGAGTCCCAGCTGTGTCCTGGCTGTTTTTAAGACGATCCCTGAGGCCCTGAGGCCCTGAGGCGCTTTCCATAACACCCGTCTCAACAACAATAACAGCTCATTAAGAGACTCACATCACAGCCACACAAGCACCCTCTGCAGGCTAACCGTTCCACTATCCATAAACACCTCTTGTGGAGAGGTGGAGATGTGCCACAGAGAGAGAAGAGAGTTCTGAGAAATCCAATATGTCTTTAATCTAGCAGACATTGAGTCTATCCAAATGTACATTTACATTTATGGCATTTAGCAGACGCCTTTATCCAAAGCGACTTACAACAAATACATTTGTTTAAGTAAGTGAATCATCTATCCATCAGCCATCATAAGATAAAGTAATCAATGCTCAGACCAGGGGCTATTGGCAGTCACAATGCTAGAAGAAGGTTTTTTTTTTTTTATTAACAGGAGAGAAACTTGTACAGGGGGGTAGTGGGGGTGAAGAGGTCTTTAGGAGGGACCGTTCAGATGTAGCCTGAAGAGATGGGTCTTCAAATGTAGGCGCATGCAAGTGTTTAAAGCATCCTTGTAAAAACATGTTGACGTGAATCATATTCAAAGGCTGGAATTTAATTTCACCCCCCATTGCACTGTTTTAAGCATGCCTTATTTCACTAACTTATTCCTGAAAACTGGAGGCATCTACAGTACCTGTATGGGAAGTCCTACTCCTGCCTAAAGGTAGAAGTAGGTTTTTACAGTGCTCAAACCACATGTGATTTCATTTGACGTGCAAAATAAAATGTCTCGAAGTCTTTAACGGTATGTAAAGGTTGTACTGTACAACAAGGCTCACCTTATCTAGCCTCTTCTCCATGAAATCCAGCAGCATGTTGACGGCGTCCATGTTGACCCCCATGTACTCGATAGAGCCCTGCTGGACCTTGGGCATGAGCAGCACGTCCAGACAGGGCAGAGGCAGGTTCCCCAGCAGGTTCACTGAATGGCTGCAGGCACACACAGAATAATAAGAGGGAGAAAACAAGTATGTGATTGTGTCATACAAGCTAGGGTCACTTGACAGGACTTGGACAGATTATAAGACAGTGGAGCTTCAAAAGTGTCTACCTTTGGCCTGTTTCAATCATAAGCTAAATAAAGTGACTTGTATAATTTGTGTGTCTATGTGTAGTGTGCATTTATATGTGTGTGTGTGTGTGTGTGTGTGTGTGTGTGTGTGTGTGTGTGTGTGTGTGTGTGTGTGTATGTGTGTGTGTGTATGTGTGTGTGTGTGTGTGTGTGTGTGTTGGCCCCTCTCACCTATGGAACTCCTCTGTGCGGTCCTCTCCGTCAGCTGTGCTCATGAGACAGTGTCTGAGGATGGCCCCCAGGTGTCTGTATGACGCTGCCTCCTCCTGGATGATTGGCAAAGGATTTTCAACAGAGGAGAGAAATAAACAGTGTCCTCGATTATCATATTAGATATACTCCCACTGCATACACAGCACAATACAATGCCCAGCTTCAAGAATATAATAGGGTGATAATAGGTTGTTGAGTTCCACCCAATATATATTAAGCACATTGAGTGGAAGAGCACAATTTACAATCAAAACCATTATCATTATCATCATTTTATAGATATATCATAGATAAGGTCATTATTGTCAAAGATAATTTCTTCTCAATCACCTATTATGCTACATATATGTGCTATACATATAAAGGGTCAATAAGCTATGGAGGATGGGCCTCCACTGTCAGTCTTCACCTCATCCAACTTGCGGCGGTTGGCATCGAAAGTGATGTTGAAGAGGATCTTCAGGATCTCCATGGCACGCTCTATCTGTTCCCTGTTGAGTGGCGGCAGCTCGACTAAATCTTCTGCGTTGGCGCGCGCCACCTCCATTGTGTCTGGCCAGCACAGGCCCAGGGTGGCATCCAGGGCGTTGGCCAACAGGCTGACCCCCCGCAGCTCCCGTGCCAGCTGGGTACGAATGTCCTTGTGCAGGGCGGTGAGGAGGAAGGTGAGGCGCAAGTCGAAGAACCGCACCTCGTGGTTCCATTGGTCCTCGTGGCACTGCTTGAGGCGTTCTGCGATGCCCACCATCAGCTGCAGCTCCGCCCCCACTTCCTGCGCCTCCACATTGCTGAAGATGATGTTGCAGATGCACTTCAGCGCCTCCACAATCACATCCAGGTCGGGGTTCTCGGGGGCACCGTCGTGGCCGTGGGTTATGCCGGCGTGGCGGCTGAGGGTCTGGAGGGCGTCACATGTGATGAAGGGGCCCAGGCTGTTCTTGTCACGTGACAGGATGCGGATGGTCTCCAAGCAGGCCAGCTGGCAGGACGGCTGCAGGTCCCGCTCCAGGAAACCCAGCACTAGCTCTCCCAACCTCTAGGGGGCGCAACGCAACACAACAGTATGACTACTGTGAACAAATAGTTCCCTTTATCACTAAACACACTGCTACTTGTGTTCCAATATCCACACTAGCATGGCACATTAGAATGAAGCAATGTATTGGTCACACATTGTAAATGGTATATTAGTAGTGTGGATATTGGAACATAACTAACGTGTCTGTGCCATCTCCCCAGACGCTGATCTTGGATCAGTTTTGAGTTTTTCCCTATAATGGTTATAAAGGATTTGGTATGCTTGATATGCTGATCCTAGATCAGTGCCTATAGGGGCAACTTCATCCAGGAGCTGATTTAACATAACCCCTCCCCCACCTACATACACCATGACCATCCAACACTGCCCCCGCCATCTCCCCACTCAGGGTGGGCCATGAGGGAAAGGTGGGATAAGGGTGCGGGAAAGCAGCGTCCTGTTTTCATGAGGCCCAACATACTGTAAATGGGGAATGTCTAGGTGTTAAGATTTTCTTCATCCATGGCCTCTGGCTAATCCTTCATTAGCTATGGGCCTTAAGTGGAGCACTCTGTTTTGAACTACATTTTCTAGTTCACCGAGTTTCAAACTAACCTATTTCTGTGTGCAAAAGAACACATCCATGCAGACGCCAGCCACTCTCAGCACACTCTAAATATATACACGCCAGGGACAAACAGACAACTGTCTCTTTTGACTGACGACAGTAAGCAAGAAATCTCATCTCCCTTGTGTCTGTCCATGGGCCATGAGAATGACTGGCAGCTTCTTAAACAATACTGTCACACTGTCAAAGCTGGGGCGTGTGTTTTCACAAGGTAACCACTGTCACCCAAAATCAACCCTGTAAAAAGAAGACAGTTTCATTCCCATACTTCCCACACAATAGATCTATTTCATGTTGAATTACAACCAAACGGCATCAAATAAATAGTTTATCCCATGCATTTTTCCATTGGTAGAGCAGAGCAGAACATTGCAATTGTTTAGCCCCTCTCCATAACTAAATGAAGTCCTTGAGTCTGTCCAGTACACATGAGCCCTGTGATATAATACAGTAAGTGTGTACCCCGCGGGGCCTGAATGTGAGTTAAGGGCCTGAGAAACAGAATTATAGCTGCCTCAGTCAGGGGTCTGGGCGCCGTCATCCATCACAAGAACAGAAGAGAGAGAGACACTGGGGAGGACTGGGACACAGTTACTTTTAACAGACAGAAGAGAAACACCATCCTTTTTAACAGAGACAGAGGAGGGACACCATCCCCTTAACAGGGACAGAGGAGAAACACCATCCCTTAAACAGAGACAGAGAGACACCATCCTTTTAACAGGAACAGAGTAGAGACACCATCCCTTTAACAGGGACATAGGAGAAACACCATTCCTTTAACAGAGACAGAGAGACACCATCCCTTTAACAGAGACAGAGAGACACCATCATTTTAACAGGGACAGAGAAGATAATGGCCTTTTCTCAATTCTCTACTCACTTCCTACAAAAAACGCATTGGAGGAGGAGATCTGGGATTCTCTGGTTAGATATTCTCCTCTAGTGCTTTTTGAGAAGACAGCAAGCAGAAAACGGAGCAGAGCATATGAGGAATCGAGTTTTGAATCCCTTTAACAGAGGAGAGACAACATCCCTTTAACAAGGGCAGGTGAGAGACACCATCCCTTTAACAAGGGCTGGTGAGAGAGACCATTCCTTTAACAAGAGCAGAGGAAAGATAACATACCTCTAACAGAGACAGAGGGACACCATTACTCAAACAGAGCCAGAGTAGAGACACCATCCCTTTAACAGGCAGTACTGTTGGAGCTCACAGCAGGCCACACCTGCCCTTTGAGACTGGCGGCATCAGGCAGCTGCTGAGTCAGATTAGATGTTTAGATTGGCATCTCGCTCAGCTTGCCTGTGTTTTTTACTCAAGGCCATTTTGATATTGAAAATGATCCTCATTAAATGGTATTTGGCACGTATGTTGCCAGAGTTTACCTATTGACAATAGGCTAGCTTCTATGCTGTCCTTAAGTGATACAGACAAACACAGTGCATTTGCATGCCAAAACAATGCATTCTGCTGTGTGATTAGCCAATTGTCGCTGGCTTCACTGTCACTTCACTGAAACAAACTCCACATAGATAGTGACTGCCTAGCTGGCTTGCATAATGTCTTCTGATAGCAGCCTGCATGTGCAAAGCCCTGCCTCAAGTCATCATCCCACACAGTCCACTTCGACATGCCTTGGACAACTATGTGCATTTATGGAGAGAGGGATAGTATATGGACGTGTCCAAAGATGTCCAAGGTGATCAAATAGGATAGGGTTATTGAATAATTGTTATGATTGGTTATCAAACTATAAGGCTATGATGAATTTCCGACAAAATGGTGTCAACATCGACAGATCCAACAGGCCAGGACTCAGGAGGAACATGGAAGACACTTTGTACGTGGATGGGTAATGGGAGTGTGTCCAGGCTCGGTAGATTGACAGCCAGAGTTGCTTTGTTCACTTTATAGGTTGATCCCCATGAAAACAGTCTTCTAGGTCTCCAAAGAGCTCTAGATCTAATAGTTCATCACAGAAACCCAGAGTTTATTTCTTGATTTATATGTAATCGCAATGGGATGTACTAGGCAGAAGAGGCAAAGGGGTTTATACTTATGCCAAATTATTTAATACCCTATAGTAAATGTATTTTTTTTCAGAGATAAACTTTGGGTGAAACTATTCTAGAACACAACTGACATCTTCACACTTATACCTCTTGTAACTTCCCATCCTAATACACAGGCATGCAATAAAGAGATAAAAGAGATAAAAGAGAGAGCGAGTTAAAGAATAAGAATTTCACAACATAGATATACAAGGACCCACATTATCTGGTATTGACTGATGATATGGATGTTTTCAGTGTGGAAATAGTGCAACAAAAATTAAAACTCTACCTCTCTATCGTCTTCTTCCTCTGAATTAAATGTGAAGCATTGGTTCTTCTAAAAATCAAGAAAAGAGAAGAAAAATATAAGAAAAATACTTACACAACCTGTCACAACAAAACAAATATCATATAATGCAACAAGGGTGAATTAGCATAATGGAACACTTGTGTTCCAGGAAGGAATGCCTGAGAGCTGTTTGTTCTTTTGTCCTTGTAATATGATTTAAAGGTGGCCATATGGTGACATTGTCTTCAGAGAGGATGTCAAAGAATAAGTGAGACATTCTCAGCCTGCCCTTCTTTCCACTGTCCCTGCTGAGGATAACATTACATGTATCAATCACTTCTCCACTTTCATCTACCAAAAACAATTAGTGAATGTTTCCCACTTCAAGTGTACAATTGGCATAGGCATCTCTACTTAATGTTTTATCTAACCAAACCTCAGTGAAATACTAAGCTCTCATACTGTATAGGATCAGGCGAGAGCCATTTAGATGGACAGGATTTGACAGAGCCACAGGATTCTATTTGTGTAGCTGGGCAGTCCTAATCCTATTGCGTCAATATAAACCCAAATAGGTCTTGGGCTGATTACTTTTGCTTGGTGAACAGTCTCTGTGAGGTAACTTGTGGAAAGAAATGCATTTCTCAAAGCTTTGTGAATGAATTCATGGCTGTCTTGTTCCATGGCATGAAGTACATGTACATCAGAAAGGTTTTATTGTTTCAGCTTTAGGGTTAGGGTAACACTGACTTTACATTACTATTTCCAAATCACACACCAATGAATGGTTGAATGGCAAAATAAATGAGTGTGAAGGTTAGGAAGTGAGAATTGTTGACCACAGAGGGTCTGGGATTGGTTGCCCAGGCAATAGCCTCCACAGGGTAGAAGGGCAGTCTGGAGGAAGAGGAGGGATCAACCTGAGAGGATCTGAAGGCTCAAAGTTTGTCTGTTTATTGCTTGGGGTTATCCTGATTATTCAAGCTACAGTACAGATCACACCTGCAATAATGGCTGTATTAATAACAAAATGGCTGTAATAATAACACCACATACTATTCACACAATATCAAGAGAAGAATGTGTAGCCGTATTATAATAATAGTTTTAAATATGGCATATTGGCATAAATATGGCATAATTCTTAACAACATTGATGATGAGGAAACAATTGTGTTGTGATGTCTAGTGCTGTAGAAGTTGGCCACATATTCAAGTCTACACATTGTTATACCAAGTATAATAACAAGAGTGCGTCTATTGGCAATGCTCGCCACAAACCGTACTACCAGTATACATACCTCTATGATCATAAAACCTAAACATTTCTATGATGTTGTTGAACAAAATACTCGCATGTTTCTGTTGCAATTGACTACCACCACTTCATGATAACATATGACATCATCTCAAATACAATCTTATTGACATCAAATTGCACTCAACAGTTTTAACTCAAACAAAAGGAACACATAACACGCAGCTTTCATATATATTCCTTCTTGATAATTATGTTGACATTTTTACCTCTTTATTATACGTCTGCAGTGCAATCAATGCGGCATCTTGATCTCCCGTTTCCATATGTTCTATGATGGCATTTAAATCCATTTTCATAACTGTGTTCCAAGTACACCCGAATGTTATCTACCTCGCCGACAATCATGTACGGGCTCTTGCGATGGCAATATTCACATATGACTCACACCGTTATGTTGACTCTTCGGCTCTGATCCCTGGAACTCAAAAGCCGGGGATGATAAGATTAGTGGAGGATTGCGAGTGTACCGCAAAGCATATTGGGAGTTGTGGTTTATAATAGGCTTCTACGACATGCTATGGATGGACAATATTTAACACAGAACCTGATCCTTCACATGACACAATGCACAATGTTATTATTGGAGAAATGCACAAAACTATCTGAGCTAATTACATAAACGTAATAAATTAAATTAAATTAATATATTTTCACCCCAAGCCTAAATGGCCTAGGTTAACTTCAAGTGCAGTATTCCTAGTCAAATTGCCAACGTGCACTTGCCATGGGGCTAGGGCGGTATACCCTACTCATCCCCTTGTCAATCCGGCAAAATGTAGCCTGGAATGCGGACAGGTGGGACATTAAAGAAGAGCACTGTAGTAGGCTAGTGCTATACTGTCCAATGATTTGACAGCAGACCTACAACTATTAGCCTATGGACATCATACTACATTTTTACGAAGTAAGTGTGAAATACCTTTATTAATTGCGCAAGGGGTCTCACGAGTCACACAAAGTAGCCTATCTGCGCTGTTGGCGAGGAAGTCACTGTCGCACTGGACTATATTTCTCAACAGAAAAAATAATAATATAAAGGTTTCACCTGCGAGAATAACTTTGTCGAGATGAATCCACTCTAAGGTAGGAATAAACTATGAATAAACTATATTCATAGATGAAATAACAGAGCTCATAGCAGAGCTCTCTCCCTTCGGCCTACCACGATTTTTGTCACATGTTAACTGGCGAAATAAAATCAAGATGATAATTAAGCCCATGTCGAGTTTATTTCTGGGATAAACATTTGTTTTCAGATCACAATATGATAAGTGATAGTGATACTAAATCTGTAATATGTTTGCATGGTTATCAGAGTTGACTTTCAAGGCATTCAAGACTGAATGGGGAAAGTACTGTTTACTATGTCAGTTATATTTTCAGTCATCCAGGTGATTTAGTGTATGTCAACAGGTAGCACCTATTTGATGATGGACGAAGAGAGTTTCCCTCTGCTAGCTGGAGGCATACCTGGAGGTTCAAGAGCAAGGCTTTCTAGCTGGGTGACAGAGGAACATGGTAACTCAGTGCACTCTGAAACTCTTTCTGTCTTGCACCCCAACCCCTCTCTGAATAATTAAATTGAACCCCATGGTGCTTTTGTGTTGTCATCTTAAAATATTCTGTCATTTAATGCTAACTTCTATTCCCTGTCACGTAGATGAAGAGCTGTACATTCAACAAGCAGTTGTACTCATAGAAGATGCCATACATGTATGAATAACTTTTTCATCTTCCAACATTTGCTACGTTTGGAATACAGAATTTTGTTTTGTCAGAAAATGAGTGCATTATCTTGTTTGTCAACTCATCTCAGCTAATTTCTTATGTTGTTTTGTAGTATCGATCTATCAACCACCGCATGGATTCAAGATCAATTCGATTGTACAGATGGTACTACTCCAGGGTCTGGCAATGGTAAAGGAGCACAATGAAATCAGTGTCCATTGGTCCACCGTGTTGGTTTATGCCTATAACAGACTGTTTTTATCTCTGTCACAGTGCTCCTATTACTGTGAAATTATTCTTAAAATACGCATCCGTCAGCATGGGTTTGAATCCAGCCCATGCCCTGCTGACATGCCCTCTTCTCCTTACATTCTCTTTAATTTCCCTGCAAATCACAGGGGAGCGTTACAGAGTTGCATAAATTACTCTTTTCAAGCATAACCTTACCCATAGCCCTAAGTAGGAATGGTACATGTATGTAAACTGTAAGTATTTACTTGTGACACCGTACTTACATATATCACAGTTATTATAACACTATAATGTACAGTGTGACTCTGTATTTATCTGTGTTTTCACAGGGGGTTGAATGTGGTCATCACTGTCATCTTGGCTCTGGCCTTCATTGAGAGGCCCTCCTCCTTCTCTGTGACCTCTGACCTGCGGTACAAACAGACGGTCTGGGAGCCACCATGTGGCTTGACAGAGGGCGTAGAGATTATCTGCCTGTTTGTCTTTGCCCTTGACCTTATTACTAAGGTATAGACCCACATTGTGTTCCAAGTTAACCACCAACGATGTCATTAGATAGCTGTTGATCGTTTAATACTATGGTCATGCAGCTCTTGTATACATTTCTCAGTCAATGTCAAGTTAATCAGAGTGGGTATGACATAATACGTTTCCATGTATTATGGATCTGTAGCCTATTTGTTATAGTGATTCATGTTAACTTTATTTGTAGTTTTACTTGATTGGTCGGGAGGAGTTTATGAAATGCAAGTGGCTGATTGGCTACATGGTCGTCATCTCAGTGTCCGTCATTGATTGGACGTTATCCCTGAGTATGACTTGTGAAGGGGTAAGAAATGTCAGATCACATTATGCTCTGTCTCTTCTTTCCTATGTTTGGCATATTTGGCTGTTACAATTGATCATGTAATTGGGTTTGTGTTTCAGGATATAAAGATGTCTTTTGTTTTTTGGGTCCTGATATTCTGCATTGTTTGTACCGTAGAATTTAAGAATCAGAAAACTTCTTCGGCCTTTCTTCCTCCTTCAAAATTCATCTCTGATGAAGAAAACCTTGAAATGCATCAAAAGAACGCTACCAGAGATCACAAGGTAGCAACAGTTGATTATACCAAACATTGTCAGAACATTTTGTAAGACAGGGCCACACACCTACAGTACATGGACAGTTTACAGTACAATACATCTTCTAAAAGCTATAGTCTAGTGATGATGATTATGTGACACATCTAATGATATGTATGTCATAGTAGATTGTGGCTTTACATTGTTTACACACTTCATATACATTTTTAGTTAGTGTTTTACAGTAAGCCAATACAGAAGTAAAACAAGTGAGGGCTGCAGTGCATGAGGCCATTTGTTGGTGCCCGGTACATAAGTTTGATTTTCTCTCTCTCCCTCCAGTGTAATACTACTAGTGGTTGTCCACCTGTGTCTCTTCACCATGTTTGGCATGCTGCTGTTTGCAAAGGGAGAGGTACATAATAATAATAATAATAATAATAATAATAATAATCACCCAGAGGCCTATCTGTTTATCAATAACACAGCCATGATATTGTATTGTATGAGTGACAATATGTTTTAAAGGTGTTTTCATATTTGAGAGCAAATACATCAATGGCAGTTACTATTTAAGGGTGTAATTGAAGACATTTTTTTGGCATTTCAATCTGCTCAAATGTAAATGTTTCCATGTTAGTGGCAGTTGTCTTTGCCCCTAGGATCCAGAGAAGAACAAGGAATGGGAGTCCTACTTCAGGAACCTCCCTCAGTCTCTGACATCATTATTGGTGCTTCTCACAACAGCCAACAATCCTGACGGTAAGGCTGTAGTTATAGTACAGTATATACTCTGGGCCGAGACCTGTAGCACAACACCATCCTTGTTTACTCACAGTTATTGTTATTTACTTTGACTTGTATTTTTATTGCTCTTTATAGAGACGTTCTAATTTAGAATTGACACACCTAATATGTACACACGCAATGTCTGCAGTCATTGTAGTTTACCTACTGCCATTCTAGCTCTCTATATTGACTGTAAGTAAACAACAATGGAGTTGTGGTTCAAGGCCAGAGCTAGAACCTAAATCAGTTCTATACATAGTCAGAATGGATCAGTTCATCTAAACCTTGCCTTTTCTCTATGCTATGAAGTGATGACCCCAGCATACTCCCTAAACAGAGGCTTCTCTGCCTTCTTCATTCTCTTCAGCGGCTTTGGTAAGACCCTGGGGCCTGTTTCCCCGAACGCTTTGCAACTAAAGTAGTACTTTATCTCTTCTCCCCTCAATCCCCTGGACCAACAAAGTTCTGCAATTACTGTAATAAATGTCTTTGTTCACACAGAAGATTGACCTGCAAGCATTTATTTTATTTTGCGGCTCGGTTGGCGGGAGAAATTAAGTACTATGAAAGCTACAAAGCTTTCTGGAAATTGACCCCTGCTTGATTTGATTGTAGGTGTACAGCACACATATTATGATTTGATTCAGTATAAAAGGTAAATTGTTTGCAAATAGTCCCATTGTTGAGTCAATATTTGATTTGTATGTTCTATACACGCTTAATTAACTTGTCACTGTAATACAGGAACCTACTTCCTGATGAACCTGTTGACTGCCATCATATACAACCAGTTCAGAGGATACTTAGTGGTGAGTTGGTCACTAGTTGTCACTAGTTGTCAACAGAACGTCAATTTCAGAAACATTTTGATATAGGTAAGTGTACAGAATTTAAACTAGGTAAATAGATTGATAGGAAACGTAACTATCGTCAATAAGGCAGTTTGAAGATAAGCCCCCGTTGTTGAAGATAAGCCCCCGTTCTGCAGATGTCGATCCAGACGTCCATCCTGAGGAGGCGTATGGGCATCAGAGCAGCCTTTGAGCTGCTGCACTGTCAGATGATCCAGGAGTGTGCCTTCCCTGAGGAGGAAATAGTGTAAGTGAAGATTAGGGTTATTGTTAAACATGTCTATTTAACCCTCAAAGCAGGGTCTTGTAAATGCACTGTATTTTCATAGAAATTGGCACTGTGCGCAAATTCAGTTGTATTATGTTCAGCTTCTGTTTTATGAACTCTCAAATGTTCTTCAAAAGAAGGTGTTTAGCGGCCACAGTAGTGATTATTAGGCCATGGCTGCAGAGGTGAACGTTTTGCATATTGGATGTATTAAAGGATATGTATGCATATACTGTATATATGTATGTAAATATACTGTATGTCTTCCCCATCCAGTGAGTGCATTCTGCTGAAGTCAGTCCTGAAGGTGATGAAGAGAGTACAGATGATTGACTACTACAGAAGAACCATCATAAAGGTGAGACACACAAAACCAAGTCACATGATTACAGTGTTTTTGTCCTCAAATATGATGCATATGGTCTGTCTAAACAACAGTGTACTGTAGTACATTCACCAAACACTTTATTAGGAACACTATACTAATACTGGGTAGGGCCTCCCTTTGCTCTCAAAACAGCCTCAATTCTTTGTGGCGTTGATTCCACAAGATGTTGGAAACATTCCTTTGAGATTCTGGTCCATGATGACATGATGATTTTTCAGGTGCACTTTCAAGCTGTGAATCTCCTGTTCTACCACATCCCAAAGGTGTTCTATAGGATTTAGATCTGGTGACTGGGAAAGCCACTGAAGAACACTGAACTCATTGTCATGTTCATGAAACCAGTTTGAGACGACTTTTGCTTTGTGACATGGTGCATTATCATGCTGCAAGTAGCCATTAGAAGATGGGTAAATTGTGGCCATGAAGGGATGCACATGGTCAGCAACAATACTCAATTAGGCTGTGGCATTCAAGCGATGATTGATTGGTATTAACAGACCCAAAGTGTGCCAAGAAAACATTCCTCACACCATTACACCACCTCCACCATGAGAAGGTGTACAGGTGTTCCTAATAAAGTGTTGGGTGAGTGTATATCAACCTCTGATTCCCTCAGAAAGCCTGCCAATCATTCAGTGGCTCCATTCCAAGGGAGGCCTTCCAGAGGTTATTTGATGAACTGGACAAGGACAGAATCAAAGAGGTAGTCTAAAACAAAGCAGTTTTTTAAGCAGTTTTTGTAAAAAATAATAATGAAACAGAGGATAAAACAAACATCTTCACTCAAACTCTGAATTTCCCCCTTTATAGATGTTATAAAGTTTATGTAAATTATTTATCTGGGCCCAAATGTGGTCATTTACCATACTTTCCGAAGACACTGTATTCACAGGGAAGACATGCTGACAATTTGACCAAAGAAGCCTTTTCAAGCATGGTCTATTTCTGTTTTAATCTCATTTGTTTTTAAATAAAAATGTATTCATTGTTGGTAACGTCTAGTCTAGCAATGTTTCTAACCTCTAATATTTTACCTCAACATATTTTGTTTTTGTTTTCTATTGTAGCATCCTCCATTGCCTGAGTACTCCTCTAGGTTACTGCAGAGGGTCCAATTGGTCTTCTGCCAACATTATGTCACCGTGGTGGGGAATGTGGTGGCTCTGGCCAACCTTCTCTGCATCAGTGTAAGTTCATCATGATGAGGAAGTGACTGGTTGGTTCCCTATGGTAGCACTCTCCTCATAAGACCTCCTTATGAGTCTACTATAGAAAAAAAACCCACAATACTTAAATACTCTTATCCTCATTCTAACTGTAGAAATAGACTTATGTGAATACACTCACTAAGCTTTGGTATCCATGTACTGTTAATACATTTATGCATGGTAGACAAACACTCAATCATACTGATTGAAATGTTACTCCCCTTACTACAAAAGGAGGGCTCGTCCGGGATTTGAACCCGGGACCTCTCGCACCCTAAGCGAGAATCATACCCCTAGACCAACGAGCCACTGTTTGGGGTCAGAAACCTAGAGATAAGATTCCTCCCATCCCCACGCATATGACATTCCTTAGGTCAAGCTGTTGCATGCTCAGTGAAACTGCTTCAACACTGCCATCTAATGCCTGTTTGTAGGAACTGTGACTATTCAACAAGTTGACATCAGATATGGAATGAGTGTGAGTGAGTGAGATAAAGAGTGGATGTCTGAATAATCTTGCTCCTGATGTTAGACATTATGATATCCCGTTGTTTAGATTTTACATTTAAACACAACTTTATTGTTGCCCAGATAATCCTGGTGAATGATTCGGAGAAGATGCTGTCTGAGCGGGATGACTACTATTTAGAGGTAATCAATGGGAATTGTTTTACGTTCTTGTTCTACGACCAAGATATTATTTTGATCATTTTAGTCAAATTGAGGTATACATGGAAAGTCACAGTGAACATATAACACTTGCATTTAAAATTACCATGATCTTTCCATGGTCAAGACCATATTGGTACAGTTTACAACTTAGACAAAGAATGTACAGCAAGTACAGTAGTGAATGCACCCACTGAATCACTTAGTAGTACATTGAGCTATGGCTGGTGAGGGTCTGTAATGTATGTCCATGTCTCCATATTATTGACAGAGTTACTCTCCTCTGTGTTTCAGACAATCAACTGTTTCTTCATAGTCTACTACCTGCTGGAGATGGGACTGAAGATTACAGCGTTTGGCTGCAGAGGATATCTTTCGTATGGGAGTAACATCTTTGATGGTTCTCTCACGGTTCTTTTGCTGGTAGGCGCACCCGACTGAACTGTAATAGTATTGATTTAGAGCAATATTAAAAACACACTTTTTCAAATAAGTGTGAAGATTTAGATAAAGATCTTATTTGTATTTATTTATGCTATACTTGATATTCTGTTGTATCTGTTTTACCAAAGGGTCTACAGATATCCATATTTGCCACCTACAGGCTACCATTTTCAAAGTGGTAAGATTATCTCACTTTATTGTATCTTATCTTTGATTTTACACTAAGGTACTTGTACTTGTGAACTAATGACTTATCAGTGGCCATAACCCTAAATAACCCTATCCCTGAACCACTTCCTTGACACAACAAGTCATGAGCAAACACTGTTAGTCGTACCAATGCAAACAGAATCCTGCAGCCCCGTCACTATAAAGCAACACTGTTACTATGAAGCAGACTTTCTACCCAGCCATCAATCCTCATAGTACAAGTATACACATAACCAAAATTATTGCTTTGTATACTTTTTATTACCCTAAAAGGAGGGCTCGTCCGGGATTTGAACCCGGGACCTCTCGCACCCTAAGCGAGAATCATACCCCTAGACCAACGAGCCTGACTGAATACTAGAAACCCAGTGTTTAAACCCTCCTCTCTGTCCCACCAGGCCTGTGTTTGAACCTAGTGATGTGGCATGTCTGCTCAGAGCTCTTCTGCTATTACACTGCCCCCTAGTGGTACTCTCAAACAGTGTTTTATATCTGAAAACAAAACTACATGGAGAAGCTCTGTCAGTGGTCTATGATAAGGTTTATGGAGCAGACGTCGGTTAGACCTACCTTTGAGTCCTGATTGTATCATAGTAGACCAGTGGTAGCTTGAATAGCCCTTTTTCTGACTGTCAGAATCCCAGAAATGGTCTATTATCACTATGTCTGTTGAATAGGCTGTCTCAACTTCACAGGCAGGAGCATTGCAATTATTTCCCAACTATGCTTATACAGCAGTGCTCAAAAGAAGGGCTCGTCCGGGATTTGAACCCGGGACCTCTCGCACCCTAAGCGAGAATCATACCCCTAGACCAACGAGCCTGCTTGAAGCTGCTGTGTGTGACCATCTAAAAGGAGTGATGTGGCATGTCTTTTTTCTTTAACTGCCCTCTAGTAGTTGTCTCAAACAATAAAAAAATAAATAATAATAATAATAACAGTGCTTTTTATTTGTATAGCGCCTCTATCGCATACTGAGAGCACTTCACAGCAAAAAAAAAGAGCCCAGAGGCTCTTCAAACATAAGCATTCCAGAGGCACTGTGCAGCAGAACAGGTCTGTCAGTGACCTATGATAGGGTGTAGTACAGTGTATTGTAGTACTCTGGTAGAGTATGAGCCCAGCTGTGTCACAGAATCCCAGCTGTGGTCTATTATTTTCGACTGTATACTTTAAGCTTCATGAGCACAAGTATTTATAAGTAATTATTTCCCTGTATACCAGTGGTTCTAGTGCTCTAGAGAAGGGCTTGTCCAAAATGAAAACCTTGGAACGAAACTATAATCATACCCCTTGACCAACAAGCCTGCTTAAAGTCTAGACAAACTTGGTTTAAGTCCCCTCTCTAAAACCTACCTTTAAGACCTGTGTTTGAGCTGACAGGGTTAGGGATGTGGCATCTTTGCGCTGTTCTGTTGCTAGAGTGCCAGATGTATCAATAAGGTTATACGTGTTTGAGTCCTCATCATACACTAGTTGTCTTCTGTGGTAACTTCTAGCCATGGCCGATAATCCTTATTACTGATGTATATGCTCAACTTCACTTTTACAAAATTACTATTATAGGAATTACTACTTATACTCAAAAGAAGGGCTCGTCCGGGATTTGAACCCGGGACCTCTCGCACCCAAAGCGAGAATCATACCCCTAGACCAACGAGCCTGCCTGTAGGCTCAGTGTTTAAACCCTCCTCCTGTCCCATTAGGGCTGTGTTTGAACCTACAGTGTTAGTGATGTGGCATGTCTGCTCAGAGCTCTTCTGCTATTAGACTGCCCTCTAGTGGTACTCTCAAACAATGTAAGGGGTGAACAGATGAATGCACTAATGCTTTCGTTGACAACTTATTTTAGAAAATAATGATTTGCATTTCAAAATATCAGACCAATGACAAGAAGTTAAAGCTAGAGTGTCATGTAGCCAAGTAAAGGAAGCTCGGTTAAAGCTATTAGCACCCCAATGTTTTCATCTATGGGATTGGGAATGGCAATTCACACCTTTGATTTGGAGGCCATCATTTCATTGTTAACTTGTAAAGTACCCTATTACTCCCCCACTCATTGTTGAGGCACCACTTTGGGTTATTATGTCTGTTGAATAGGCTGTGTCAACTTCACAGGCAGTAGTATTGCAGTTATTTCCCAAATATACTTATATAGCAGTGCTCAAAAGAAGGGCTCGTCCGGGATTTGAACCCGGGACCTCTCGCACCCTAAGCGAGAATCATACCCCTAGACCAACGAGCCTGCCTTCACAGACCAAACCCAGCATTCATACACCCTCCTCTTCCACAACTGTGTGAACCTCTCAAGGTTGTGATGTGGCATGTCTTTGGTTAGAAGTGTTCTGCCCTCTTGTGGTAGTCTAGAACACTTTCTAATACATCTGAAAAAGTATAGGTAAAACTACATGGAAAAGCTCTATCAGTGGCCTATGATAAGTTTTATCGTCTACAGTGGAGCTTATGAGCCCTTTCTTTGACTGTGTCACAGTCAGTGTAGACCTATTTTCTATGCATTTGTTGTCAACGATAACCTTGAGAAGCACATGTATTGTAATGATTCCCCTGTATACTTTTAGTTCTCAAAAGAAGGGCTCGTCCGGGATTTGAACCCGGGACCTCTCGCACCCAAAGCGAGAATCATACCCCTAGACCAACGAGCCTGCCTGTTTGTTGCAAACTCCGTTTTTAAGGCCCACTGTCTGTCCCATCAGGACTGTGTTTGAACCCACACTTACCTGTGATTGTGATATGGCATGTCTCTGCTCAGAGCACTTCTGCTATTACACTGCCCTCTAGTGATACTCTCAAATGTTGTTTTATATGTGAAAACAAAACTACATGGATGTTCTGTCAGTAGTCTATGATATGGTTGATTGAGCAGACGACAGTCATTTACATCTAATTTCTTACAAGCTCGTTTTCAGTAGGACACAAGGAAACTTGTTTCTAACAGTTGAGAAAAGCACTATGTCTGTTGAATAGGCTGTCAACTTCACAGGCAGTAGTATTGCAATTAGTTCCCAACTATACTTATACAGCAGTGCTCAAAAGAAGGGCTCGTCCGGGATTTGAACCCGGGACCTCTCGCACCCTAAGCGAGAATCATACCCCTAGACCAACGAGCCTGCCTTCACAGACCAAACCCAGCATTCATACACCCTCCTCTTCCACATCTGTGTGAACCTCTCAAGGTTGTGATGTGGCATGTCTTTGTTTAGAACTGTTCTGCCCTCTTGTGGTAGTCTAGAACACTTTCTAATAGATCTGAAAAAGTATAGGTAAAACCACAGCCGTTTCTCTGGCTGTGTCACAGTCAGTGTCGATCTATTTTCTATGTGTTTGTTGTCAACTCTAACCTTTACATGTACTGTAATTATTGCCCTGTATACTTTTAGTTTTCTAAAGGAGGGCTCGTCCGGGATTTGAACCCGGGACCTCTCGCACCCTAAGCGAGAATCATACCCCTAGACCAACGAGCCAGATGTATACATAGGGACTGAATACCCTCACTACCACATAAGCCTGTGTTTGAGATTCTAGGGTTGATTAATTGTTTAACAGATGCCCCGCTTCACTTAAAAAAACAAACAAATAATGATAATAAATTATTCATATGGTTAATACATTGTTTTTTGATTGGGCCAGTCCAAAGCATGGGCGAAGTAGGTGATGGCATATGGCCCCTAAATGAAATGATTTATTTAAAAAAAAAAAGTTATTTTTTTTGGCAGGTATGAAGCACAGTTTCAAGGCACTTATTTCTTCAGCACAAGCTGTTAGCACGACTAGCTGCACAGCAGCTGAAACCTGAAAGCCAATAGTAGAGGAAGGGAGAGAATTCAAAGTTAGGAATCTCTGAATTAGTTTAGACTTGTATATAAGGTAAGACCTGATTAACTAAATGAAAAACTACAGATTTCATATTTTGTAGGTCAACTAACTTGCAGCTGTGTTTGTGCTGTTTGACACAAGATAGACACACTGGCTGGCTGAGGTCTGACTGAGGTCTTAAAGGGGCAGTGTTGTATTTTAGGAAAGACAGAAGTGCAAGTTATTTCATCATCAGGCGACAATTAAACATGCTTTATAGGTTTCAGGTCAAACACGGCAGATTTTAAGTCACAGTCATTTTCCCAGTCCTTTAAAATAATGTTTACTGTTGAACCGTATTGTAATTATTGGTGTTATTATTATTCTCCTGCATCCGCCTTTTTTCAAATGTAATGCAAATCACTTTTACCTGGTAAGGCATAAGAACATGCAACTTTACACATTGGCCTCAAGGACCCATAACTTTCACCATAATAGATTTTCTGCCATTTAGAATTTTGTGAAAATCCCTAAAATGACATCTTCTCTGCAACCACTTGGCCAATCTGCATGCAATTCATATATAGCATCTGTGGACCATGTTCTATCAACACAAAATCATTCGGCCAAAAAGCTCAAACAACATGGCCGCTCTGAACAAATGAACTTTGGTGTGTCCTATAATTTACATGATTAGAAATCAGACATGGTGGGGTGCATCACGACCCAACTTGGCAAACATATGTCAAACCCTCTCAGGACCAAACACGTGCAGTCATATTCTGATCTGTCACATGGTGGCGTTAGAACAAGCACATATTTATGTCTCTTGATCTGTTTGACGTAGAGTCATGAAATTTGGCACAGATGGTCAGGGGTATGTGTTCACCTAACCCATAGAATATGTTTGGGCTTGACCACAGGGTGGCGCTATTCTGAGTTTTTGGCTCATAGCGGCCATGTTGTTTTAGCTAATCTAATTAAATGGAATGACCTTTGTCAATAGATCATGTATATTTTTCATGCAGATCTGCTAAACAGCTTTGGAAAACAAGATGTTTAAATTCTGCTGCAACATTGAAAACACAACAGAATACATCATGAGCATTTCTCAGACTTTTCAAAGTGACAGGATACACTGAACCCTGTATCAGTCACTCGAAACACATTGTGGTCATGGCGGCTTGCAGCTATAGTTACTGTTTTTTTGCTCCATCAACCTAACTCACAAAGGTAAAGGAATTATTTACCTGAATCAACTACTTAAAACATAGACAACCAGGGCTCGTCCGGGATTTGAACCCGGGACCTCTCGCACCCAAAGCGAGAATCATACCCCTAGACCAACGAGCCTGCCTGTTGATTGCAAACTCAGTTTTTAAGGCCCACTGTCTGTCCCATCAGGACTGTGTTTGAACCCACACTTACCTGTGATTGTGATATGGCATGTCTCTGCTCAGAGCACTTCTGCTATTACACTGCCCTCTAGTGATACTCTCAAATGTTGTTTTATATGTGAAAACAAAACTACATGGATGTTCTGTCAGTAGTCTATGATATGGTTGATTGAGCAGACGACAGTCATTTACATCTAATTTCTTACAAGCTCGTTTTCAGTAGGACGCAAGGAAACTTGTTTCTAACTGTTGAGAAAAGCATTATGTCTGTTGAATAGGCTGTCAACTTCACAGGCAGTAGTATTGCAATTATTTCCCAACTATACTTATACAGCAGTGCTCAAAAGAAGGGCTCGTCCGGGATTTGAACCCGGGACCTCTCGCACCCTAAGCGAGAATCATACCCCTAGACCAACGAGCCTGCCTTCAAAGGCCAAACCCAGCATTCATACACCCTCCTCTTCCACATCTGTGTGAACCTCTGAAAGTAGTGATGTGGCATGTCTTTGTTTAGAACTGTTCTGCCCTCTTGTGGTAGTCTAGAACACTTTCTAATACATCTATAAAAGTACAGGTAAAACTACATGGAAAAGCTCTATCAGTGGCCTATGATAAGTTTTATCGTCTACAGTGGAGCTTATGAGCCCTTTCTTTGACTGTGTCACAGTCAGTGTAGACCTATTTTCTACGTATTTGTTGTCAACGATAACCTTGAGAAGCACATGTATTGTAATGATTCCCCTGTATACTTTTAGTTCTCAAAAGAAGGGCTCGTCCGGGATTTGAACCCGGGACCTCTCGCACCCAAAGCGAGAATCATACCCCTAGACCAACGAGCCTGCCTGCTGTTTGCAATCTCAGTTTCTAAGGCCCACTGTCTGTCCCATCAGGACTGTGTTTGAACCCACACTTACCTGTGATTGTGATATGGCATGTCTCTGCTCAGAGCACTTCTGCTATTACACTGCCCTCTAGTGATACTCTCAAATGTTGTTTTATATGTGAAAACAAAACTATATGGCTTGTTCTGTCAGTAGTCTATGATATGGTTGATTGAGCAGATGAGTAATTTACATCTAATTTCTTACATGCTCGTTTTCAGTAGGACACAAGGAAACTTGTTTCTAACAGTTGAGAAAAGCACTATGTCTGTTGAATAGGCTGTCAACTTCACAGGCAGTAGTATTGCATTTATTTCCCAACTACACTTATACAGCAGTGCTCAAAAGAAGGGCTCGTCCGGGATTTGAACCCGGGACCTCTCGCACCCTAAGCGAGAATCATACCCCTAGACCAACGAGCCTGCCTTGACAGGCTGAACCCAGCATTCAATCCTCTTCCACATCTGCGTGAACCTCTCAAGGTTGTGATGTAATAGTAGTCTACAGTGGAGCTAATGAGGCCTTTCTCTGGCTGTGTCACAGTCAGTGTAGACCTATTGTCTATATGTTTGTTGTCAACGATAACCATGAGAAGCACATGTATTGTAATTATTCCCCTTTTAGTTCTCTAAAGGAGGGCTCGTCCGGGATTTGAACCCGGGACCTCTCGCACCCTAAGCGAGAATCATACCCCTAGACCAACGAGCCTGCCTGTAAGCTGGTAACTCAGTGTTTAAACCCTCCATGTCTGCTCAGAGCTCTTCTGCTATTAGACTGCCCTCTAGTGGTACTCTCAAAC
Source organism: Argentina silus (assembly GCF_951799395.1). Lineage (NCBI taxonomy): Eukaryota > Metazoa > Chordata > Actinopteri > Argentiniformes > Argentinidae > Argentina > Argentina silus. Next base: position 16,397,336 of record NC_139657.1, on the reverse strand, counting down.
AATGTAAGGGCTGAACAGATGAATGCACTAATGCTTTCGTTGACAACTTATTTTAGAAAATAATGATTTGCATTTCTATATATCAGACCAATGACAAGAAGTTAAAGCTAGAGTGTCATGTAGCCAAGTAAAGGAAGCTCGGTTAAAGCTATTAGCACCCCAATGTTTTCATCTATGGGATTGGGAATGGCAATTCACACCTTTGATTTGGAGGCCATCATTTCATTGTTAACTTGTAAAGTACCCTATTACTCCCCCACTCATTGTTGAGGCACCACTTTGGGTTTCTTGTCTAGAAATGTTTAGACTACTTAAATTGCCAAGTAAAAAATAAGGCAAAAAACGAGGAAACGTGTCTCTAATAAGCACTAAGCACTATGTCTGTTGAATAGGCTGTGTCAACTTCACAGGTATTGCAGTTATTTCCCAACTATACTTATACAGCAGTGCTCAAAAGAAGGGCTCGTCCGGGATTTGAACCCGGGACCTCTCGCACCCTAAGCGAGAATCATACCCCTAGACCAACGAGCCTGCCTTCACAGACCAAACCCAGCATTCAAACATCCTCCTCTTCCACATCTGTGTGAACCTCTGAAAGTAGTGATGTGGCATGTCTTTGTTTAGAACTGTTCTGCCCTCTTGTGGTCGTCTAGAACACTTTCTAATACATCTGAAAAAGAACAACTACATGGAAAAGCTCTATCAGTGGCCTATGATAAGTTTTATCATCTACAGTGGAGCTTATGAGCCCTTTCTTTGACTCGTCACAGTGAGCCATGATTTCTTGGCTCCATGTTTGGTGTATATGTTCCTTCAATTTTAACCTTGAAGGGCACACATTGTGTCATTATTTCTAAGTATATTTTTGGTTATCTAAAGCACCCAAAGCCAGAATCAAACCCCTAGACCAACGAGCCACCTATTAACTGTAGACTTGGGGTTTGATTCCCGCCTCTACCACATTAGCCTGTGTTTGAGACTCTCGGGTTAGTGATGTGACATCTTATGCTGTTCTGTTGCTAGAGTGCCAGATGTATCAGTAAGGTTATCTGAGTTTGAGTCATCATAGTACATTAGTTGTCTTTATTGGTAACTTATAAGGACATTCTTTGGCTAGCCATGGCCTATAGTCCTTATTACTGTTTGATATGCTTCATCAATTGTCCATAACCAAAATATGCTTATTAAAACCCTGACATATAATACACTATATCATTGCTGGTGTGGAAATGTCAAATTGGAGGGGGTGCGAATGCAATGTGTGACCTCATTGGCTGTTGATGGTACACATCTGGGAGGTGTTACATCATAATAGTAGTCTACAGTGGAGCTTATGAGGCCTTTCTCTGGCTGTGTCACAGTCAGTGTAGACCTATTGTCTACATGTTTGTTGTCAACTACAATCTTGTGTTCTTGCACATGTATTGTAATTTTTTTCCTGTATACTTTTAATTGTCTAAAGAAGGGCTCGTCCGGGATTTGAACCCGGGACCTCTCGCACCCAAAGCGAGAATCATACCCCTAGACCAACGAGCCAGTTGTAAGGAGTGTCAACACAGTCTTTAATTTTAGCCTTGAAGTGCACATTTTGTGCAATTATTTCTCTGTCTACTTTTAGTTATCTAAAGGAGGGCTTATCAGGGATTTGGACCTCATGCACCCTAAGCGAGATTCATACCCCCAGACTAAATAGCCACCTATTAACTGTAGACTTGGGTTTTGAATCCAATCTCTACCACATTAGCCTGTGTTTGAGAATCTAGGGTTAGTGATGTTTCATCTTTTTGCTGTCCTGTTGCTCGAGTGCCAGATGTATCAGTACGTTTATCTGTGTTTGAGACATCATTGTACAATAGTTGTCTTCTGTGGTAACTTATGAACATATCCCTGGCTATGTCACAGCAAGTCATGGCCTATAGACCTTATTACCGTTTTATATGCTTCATCAATTGTCCATTACGAAATATGCTGAAATATAATGGAATTGGAAATGTCGTGGAGACAGTGCAAATGTAATATGTGACCTCATTGGCTGGTGCAGGTAAACATCTGTATCGTGACCTTGTTGATACAAAGATGTGGGCAGAGGTCATTTATTATCCCTTTCTCTGCCTGTGTCACATCTTGCCATGGCCTGTAGCCCCTATTACTGTTGTTGATGCTTCACCAACTACACTCACACAGGTAAAGGAATGTTTACCTGTGTAGACTATTTATAATGCTTAAAAGAAGGGCTCGTCCGGGATTTGAACCCGGGACCTCTCGCACCCAAAGCGAGAATCATACCCCTAGACCAACGAGCCAGTTGTAAGGAGTGTAAACGTAGTCTTTAAGTTTAGCTCTCCGCCCCTGACGTCATGAATATGTGACATTCCTGCCTGCAGGCTGTGTCAGGTTACCTCAGTGAGGCTGTGTTGCCAAGCTGACCTCTAGTGGTGGTTGTGCACACTGTGTCCTTACAGCAATGTGACCTGTAAATAATACTCTTGCTTTGTCAGCACTATCTTGATGAGTTGAATCTGGTGTGTTAGTGCTGGAATGGGGCAAAAAAGTCCAACACTGTGCAACAGTAGAGTTGAGAGTTGAGAGAGAAACGCTGCTGTACCCTGTGTACTGATTTCACAGCTTGTGTGTGTGTGTGTGTGTGTGTGTGTGTGTGTGTGTGTGTGTGTGTGTGTGTGTGTGTGTGTGTGTGTCAGGAACCCAGCCCATCAAGGTATATTGTCACTATGGGAGATGGTCCGCCTGATCAACATGCTGATTGTGTTCCGCTTTCTCAGGATCATCCCCAACATCAAGGTGACAGCTTGGACAAGGATGAAGTGATGACATCTTGTTGCATTGCTTTTTGTTTCTGCCACATTTTCAATGGGACTTACCTGTGTAAATAAAGGATAAATAAATGATATCAACATTTAAATATAACAAAGTTTAAGTGATAACATCTTGGTGCAACAAAATGATTCAGTATGCTCATATTGATTCTATAATGATAACATGCCTGTTGTTATTATTACTTGTGGTATTTTTCCACTGTAATGTTGTCTTCATGTTCCTCTATAGCTGATGGCCCTTGTAGCCAGCACCTTGGTAGACCTGGTGAAGAACCTCAGAGCCTTTGCTGGTATATTAGCGGTGAGACATTCAACTTCTTAGCCCTCTTCATCTCTTTCACAACCTCCTCTCAATTTAGTCTCACTTTGATTACAGTGTCTGTTGACTGAGTATGACAGTAAATGTGTGTCTTTGAAGGTGGTGTATTATGTGTTTGCTGTGCTGGGGGTATGGCTGTTTGAAGGAGCCATCACAGCGCCTGCTAATGTGAGGTATGAGAAAATCCAGGATCAATGAATCAAAAACTCATCTTCTACTTTGACTACTAGACCTAGATATGTTGGTGGTCAAGTTCAGGATAGGCATTGACAGTACAGTATATGCTGTTTAGCAGACACGTTTAGTACAGTACAGTACAGTTCTCCACTGGTATACAAGAGGCTTTACCATCCACCATACTAGCTACTGGGTATGTGAACACATTGAATAAGCATAACTACAGTTGTATTTATGTATTGTGTGTTGCAGTGGGCCTTCCATCCCCAGTGTGATGAAGATGACCACCCACATCACAGTAGAATGTGGCTCATATGAACAGCTTGGCTATTGGCCAAACAACTTTGATGACTTTGCAGTGAGTATCCTATAGTCTAACCCTCTTCAGATGGTTTATGTTGAATGTAACATAAATATAAAAACATCTGGTAATACATATTTGTGTTAATTGATATAAGCTACTTTCATTAATTTTTCCATAAATATTACTGGTATTGAATGACCTAGAAGTAAAAAAAATGATGACTTACTGAGGTGGATTGGTAGTGTTGGTAGTGATGAGGTGAGTCCTCCATACCATGTGAGAGCTTTGGGTGTCTAGGAAAGCACTATATAAATGCAATACATTAGTTGTATTTGTATTATTGACATTATGATTATTAATATGATTACTACATGTACAGCGTTAATGTTCCCTGTGTTCTCAGTCGGCCCTGGTCCTCCTCTACAACATCATGGTGGTGAACAACTGGAACGTCTTCCTGGATGTCTACTCCAGATACACCACTGAGTATGTCAGTCAGTGTACTTGTGTGTACAGTGTGTCGTTATGTTTCTCAGTAAAATGTACATTTTGAATGTCTGGGATGAAATACGTTGATTTAATGGTGTCCTCCTGTCTAGGTGGTCCAAACTGTACTTCATTGCCTGGTGGCTCACCTCCTCTATCATGTGGGTCAACCTGTTTGTGGCTCTGATCCTGGAGGTACGGTATCTTACTGTTATTATACCGGCTTGTTCTATGATTCGTCTTTTCTATGGCGTTCTGTTTGTTTACAGGCTTCTTCAACCATGTGATCAGATGAAAGGATGTGATCAGATGATGAACAGTAAAGATACAAGGATGTACACAATGCCAGAAATATATAACCGTTTAAAGGATAATAAACCACAATTTGACATCACACCAATACATTCGAACAAACAGATGCAAACATCCATACTGTATACAGTACTCACCTGTTGATGTCATTTTCTTGAACCTTTTTACATATATTTCACTCAGAACTTCATCTACAAGTGGGACAGGTGCCATGAGTGCTCAGTGTCTGGTGTAGAGAGAACTGACCTGGAGACCACCATCCAGCTCATGTTCAGGTAGGACAACACAACACAATACAACACTGACCTAACACTGATCTGCTGTATATGAACTGGCTTTAGCTTTGGCTCTCCAGGTAGGACAGTACATGTCTGTCTAACCTAGCTTTGGCTTGGAGTCTTCTTTTGGCTTTACATACGTTTTGGCGCTGCCCTTGACCAAGGCAAGACGCTGAAACGTTGACTTTGTGCTGCCTCTTGTTAGATAAATGAGCAATTAAGCATAATACCTTTTATTATTTCGCTTGTGCTTTGTTGTTTTGCTATTACTACTGCTTTGCATTGTTTGGCGTTATAGTTGGGTTTTGCTATTGAGTTAGCCTAGATAGAGGAATGTTTTGGGCTTGCATTATGCCAATTAATTAGCTTCATGATTGGCTGCTGCAACATTTGCTGGATATTTGGCAGAGCTTAGCTATCCCATCAGACACTGCTGTTAATTTGATTCCCATTCAGCACAGGATCTTCTGCTTACAGAAAGTATCTGCTTGGCATACGCAAAGTGAAAACCTCTGCTGCCAACTTTGTCAATTCAGAAATGAAGGGCATACACAGGTTATGTGCCGTATGTCTTTTAAGAGTCTCCTCTCTGGTTTGCAGAGGACAGATGCTAGAGCCAACTGAAGAGGAGGTTGTCACTAAACTCCACCAGCACCCACACCTCCATCTGACTATGTGATGTCACAGATAACAGAAATAGGCTTCTCTAATCCCCTGTTCCTCACTTCTGCGTGTGTTTCCAAGTTGGAGTTTTCTGACATAAATCAAATGCAGTGGCAATTTTATTTAAAGTGTGCTTGACAACTGCCAGTTCAGCTTGCATTGCTTGTGTTTCTGTGAATTTGCTTGTGCATACATTCCCTAGGAAAATAGAATGAGTTTGTATACACTGTATAATATTGCTGTATTTAATGAGTCAGATAGATAAAAATAATAACCTATATAATCTCACCTGTGAAGTGTTTGAATTCTGCCTGAAAAGGCACAATAAACTCCTAAAGTTTCGGCTTCATCTACAAAGACTTTCATTGTGTAGTTTCTACTTTTTCACTCTACTTTGAAGGAGTTGAAAGGCAGGTTTAGGGACATGACAAGAACCATTGTTGCATGTGAAGACTTTCTCTAATCTGACAAGAATGAAGATAGCATATAACGTGTGTATTTGTGTGTGTGTGTGTGTGTGTGTGTGTGTGTGTGCGTGTGTGTGTAACATTCTTAGGGTATGACTTCATATCCATCACTCTGCTGTACATTAGGTCTTGCTGACATGTTCCTACTCTCCATTGCGCTGATTTCTTTGTCTGTCAGTAAGGTACACAGGCTACAAGCAGGTTGTTGGTTTCTCCCACTCTGTAGTTATGATTTTAAACAAAGCAAGGAATTTCCTATCAGCTAGAAAGAGAATGTAAAATATTGCCTCCCACAGAATTCCTGTCCAAGTGTTCTGGGAAGGGCACATTCTCACTGGGGAGGTATGTTCACAGTTACATTACTTTCATTTGCTGTCATTCCTTAATCGAAACTAAGTTCACACAGTAACCATTTATCATTGAAATGCAACTCTCACAGATGGTCTGTTCTTAGTTGACCATTGTGCTTGGGTAGAGTACTTGAATTGAATTGTATTTTGTATTTCTATTACTGTAATTAGAGTAGTGAAATAATGGTTGGACAGGTGGCCTTGTCAGACATACTTTTTATTTCTACCTGTTCTTAGACTGGAGTTTTACATTTCAAATGCTGCTGTTGTATGCAGTGGATAAACGTACAGCAGTTTTCTAGAATTCTTTTAGACATATAAAAATGTATTCGATGTCAGACACGGACTGGGCTCGGGCCTCATCTCAATGGGCCAAAGTAGGGTCGGGCTTGAATTTTCAGGCCCGTTTAAAACTGTAACTTAGACCTGCTGCAGTCACCTGTACAGTAGTTCCCCTTTCACCTATAGTAAAAACTGCCTCTATCACCTGCTCTCTGTTCTCTACTTCCTACATGCGCTCAGTGCTTCTGTACTCTAATAAAGTCACCTGTTCTAAACCTTACCTCCTCCCTGCCCCAGTCACCTGCCTATAGCACCTGCCCTGCCATTGACCCCATATTTAGAGCAGCTGTCTGGAGTCCCCCTGCCCCTCCCCCCTCCCCCTACTAGACCAGGCCTTATCATCTCTTCTCCTGATAGGAATGTTCTGTGTCCGGACAGTGCAGCTGCACTTCACCACAGCTCAGTAGAGCTCTTTAAAGGGATGGTTCACTATTTTTACACTTACATGAGTTTTTTTAATATATCTGTGCTGTCGTTGATCAATCCAGATAGCTTTTAAGTGTAAAAAAACATCTGGGACCGTGCAGACGTTCACAATCTTTGGCCTGCCCTTCCTTTTTACTTAGTGGGAGAAAGCCATCCTCCTTACCTCAACAACTCAATGTTCTCAAGCTCTAATGATACCTGTCTAAGTGTCCATATGTCCAGAGCAGATTCTATAAGAACATAAACCTGCCCTTTTCTCTTAACCTCTCTATGTGGCCCTGAATCCATTCTCCTTACCTGGGAATACCAGGATCTAATGTTGGCTAATCTGAAGGCAATTACAGAGGCGGTGTGGAAATCAAACTCCTACTAGAGCAGTGATGATAGTCCTGCCCTGTGTGGGAGGAGACAGGTATTGTCCAGACGTGGTGGTAGAATGGTAGAGGTGCTGCCACCTACACAATAGCCCTTTCATATCTAACTGCCCCAACAGACGGACACCAGAGTGCCTTCCTCGCCCAGTAACGACTCAGCCTTTTCTTGAAATACTGTAATTATGCCTTTTGCCTCCACCTCTTGGTTCTTTCTTCACTAACCTCTGTCCTCGGTGTAAAGGTGCTGCACCTGGCTGGCTGACCACACCCTTTCACCTGACTTAAAGAGGGGGTGATGGGGTGGGGTGTTTAATCTGTAAACCCTCCCCCTCCTGTCCTGCCCTCAACACCTGTCAGACACTCTCAGAAGTTTAGGTATACTTCTTAGCAGACACATTCTATTTTGAGGGCAATACCTCTTTAAAGACTAGCTAAGGGGGCCAGGGTGTTAATCTGTAAATCCTGCCCCCCCCCCCCCTGCCCTGCCCTCAACACCTGCCAGCCAGGTGGACCCTTGGTCACAGTCAGAGAAGTTTAGGTATACTTCTCAGCTGACCCACCTGCAAGTGGGGTGGAGGTTATTGGGCTCTGTGGATAGTATTATGAGAGTACGCTGCTTATAGCGATGGTGGTATATTTTCAGTTTCGGTTTTGATTATTATCAGACTATCAGCAGCAGAATTATTATCTGAACATTTTCTTATCATGGTCATTAGTATGATATGTTGTGAGTTTATGGATATATTCAAGGCTGTAGCAAGTATAGTGAACATCATAAGCTGTATATAGTGCAGTATATATCACATCAGCACCGATCACATATTACAAGAGTTGACCTTAGTGAGTTGTCATCAAAGTGCCGCTGTAGCCTGGGCCTGTCCACTTCAAAGAGATCTCATAACAGAAACTTCCGCCCATGCAGCTTAGTTCTCCTGTAGAAAATTAACCTCTGGTTAAAGTGCAATGCGTGGGTGTCTTTGGAAAGGAGGTATTGATAACATAACTTTGCTGTCACAGCAGCTCCTGTGTACAAACTGCTATTAGATTTGCATACAGGTGATATCTTTGAAAGGTGGCAGTATAACAATGTTTGCACATTTGTGGGGCGGTATAACAGTGTTTGCACATTTGTGGGGCACAAGGCAGGGTGGAGTGTTGGTGTGTGTGTGTGTGTGTGTGTGCGTGTGCGTGTGCGTGTGCGTGTGCGTGTACGTGTGTGTGTGTGGAGGGAGAGGTCAGTGGCTGAAGGAAAAACATGTGTTATGTAATGTAACATACTGGTCCAGAATGAACCCTAAACCCCAGCCCATACCCCCTAGGCACTAGTGCTGACCTGAAAGGACTGGATAGATATAAGCAACATTACAAAAAACTTTACCTAGCTTTTAAAAGTCAAAGCTACTTCCATTAGTCCATTAGTCATACCTATCCAGTTATCTTGGATTAATGCAAATGGCTAGGGCTTAGGGGGCTAGGGGTTGTATCTGGACAAGCGCACTGTCATTATATGTAAAGAGAGGATGAGTACAGTACAATACAGATTGTGAGAGGCTAGCATTGTCCAATAGATGGCAGTAACATATCCCCAACAAATCTTACACAGCCTTGACTTAAACTTGTACAGTACACCATCTCTGATATGCAATACCTTACGCCATTTAGACTCTTGACTCTCCAATGAATGAAATTCCGGCATGCTCACTTCACATCATAAGAAAGGCCCACACATTCATTCATTCATTCATTCATTCACAGATAAGCTGATATAGAAAGGTAGAGGGAGAGAGATGGGGAGAAAGAGAGAGAGAGAGAGAGAGGGAGGGAGAGAGAGGTTTGTCAGAGTCATCTCGCAGGGCGGCAGAATGCAGCACATTCAACATATTTCTGTTCATGCAGCTAAAGTGAGAGGGGTCACTGATACGGCATCTTAAGTTTCCTGGTAATCACTCTAGAAGGAAGTCTTCAGAGGTTCCCACACTAGCAGGACAATGTACCCAGTCTTGGCAAGTGGAACATAGTTACCCTCCCCCCCCCTCTCTCTCCTAACCTTTTGGCTTTGGAGGTGATCCAACATATTTTCTCTTATCACATGATGGGCACGTCCTGCTGTAAGTGTTGATAGGGTGTATAAAATGCCTTTGTCGGTTCCCAAGGGGATGGTTTTGCTGGAGACTTGTTGTGCAAAGAATCATTTCATTTTTTTTCTTCCCTTGAAATCATATGATTTTGCAGCATATGAGCCTGGCACAGTAGACTAGTAGTAGGCCTAAACAGGAATTGATTCAGAAGTTGCATTCATTCAGTACTTCAACAAGTGGTGCTGACATTGCATTCTTTTACTCATTGATTGCGCCTGTTTAGAGCCTTAGAATGTACCTTAGAATATACTATTTCACCCAATGAACATAGCCCTTGTAGTACAGTTTCTTTCCCACACCTTTTATTGTGGGCGTGTCCCCCTCTCCACAGTGACGATGATATTTGCCTTTGGCAGGGACTTTACGTTTTACATGTATCTTTTTATGCTTCATACAAACCAGGGTCAAAACAGCAGTCAGTCTCAGTGTCAAATGGACAAAAGGTTGAATTGAATGAAGGTGAGGCGATAGTGTGGATCCTTGAGGTAGAGAAAGGTAATCTGGTTCACACGCTACCCTATAACCTGGAGGCATCATTATGGTGGAGGCTGATGGTGGAGGTAACAGTGTTGGGGAAAGTTCCCCTTCTCCATGATGCACGGTCGTCCAGTTTCCCTTGTTTACGTCTTTGCCTTGCTGCCTTGCTCCCAACCTGCAGGGGTAGATGCTGCATCATGGCAACACACTCTTTGCCCAGACTTACTGTAGCCTACTTAGCTGAGCTTGATGCAGACGGGCCTGCTCTTAGGGGCTGAGGTCTTTTAGTTGGTGTTAATACAATGGAAAATACCAGTTGCATTTCATTTCATTTCATTAATTGTAAGTAAAATTCTTTATAAATGCCATTGATGTTCAATGATGATGGTTCAATTCTGGGACTGGAATTTAATATTTCCTCAGGGAAATGAAATGGACTTGATCCGAACCCTGGTGTAGAGATGAACTCTGTAAAACACATATATGGGAACTTTTATGTAAATGGTTTCAGTTTCTATTGAGAATGCTATGTCCATTCTGATTAGAAACAAGATCTGTCCCTTTTGATAGGACCCGATGTCATAAAAGTATGCAGAGAGGTATATTAGTGAATAATGTTGTGACCAGATCTCATTATCTCAATTGAATGAGAGGAATGACAACATAGTGCTGATATGACTTGTCTGTGTGCAATTCTTATTAAACAGGTTAGGTGGGTTGCTTTATTTATACTGTACGTAGATATCCATCCATAGATCATTGATTATCAAACCTGTTTCTAGAGAGATACATGTGCAGGCTTTTGCTCCAGCCCAGCCTGTAGTGCCCTGATTAGTTAAATTGGAAGCAAAAGGAGCAGGGTTGTTGACCACTTCCTTAGATGATGAGATTGGAGCAACGCTGGTCCTCCAGGCCAGACTACCCATCCCTGTTAACGCCCTTGATCCAGTGAGTTCTATGGCACACAAAGGGTCTGGGAGGGTCTTGTTAGAGAGCCAGAGAGAGAGCCAGAAAGGACCAGAGATGGCCATCTCCCTTGGGAGCCCTATACAGACCCGAGTGTTCATCCCTCTGTCCCCTGGCTCATCCTGTGTTTACCACAGGGAAGAAACCTCACAAGGTCACGGTCAAGGTTGTGTGGCTTGGCATCCAGGATCCTCCGCACACGTCCCCTCTTTCACCGCTGTCCTTATAAAACTCATGCCCAGACGGAGAACCATGGCCTTGGCTTGGACTCCCAGCCGCTTGTTAACTTCACTCCTATAAAACTCCAAACATCCCCAAAAGTCAGCCTGTAGGGAAGCTTCAAGGAAGGCATGCAAAGTACTGTGAGAAACACTCAGTATATTAGTAGTCATGTGAATGGAGCTGCTCATGTTGATATTGTAACTTTTGGTGGACAAATAGAGAAGACACAATGTTATGTTGCGAATATAGAAGAAGAAGAAGAAGAAGAAGAAGAAGAAGAAGAAGAAGAGGAAGACGAAGAAGATTAAAAGAAAAGACACCATATTATGTTGAGAATATAGTATATTAAATGAATATACTGAATGTTAGGCGTGTAAAGCCTTGCAGGAAACAAGGATGGAGGCTAGGGGGCATCTCACCCCCTCTACTCTTCTCCTCCTCTCTCCTGCTCTCCTCTCCTCCCCTTTACCCTCTCTCCTCTACTCTGCGCGCTTGATTAACACTGCCAGTATTTAGCGCCCTGATATACATACCTCACACAGTTGCCATCGTTAACAACAGCCTGTCAACCATTCTTGTGTGGCTGTGCTGTGCTGCCTTTGTGCCGGGCGGGCAGCAGGCCTTGCAGCTGTCGCTGGGGCCAAGCCTGGCAGGCTCTGATCAATCAGCCATGAAATCGCCCCTGAACAGGCCCAATGGGCTCATGCTCGGCCGCCCCCTCCCCTCCCCTACCCCCACCCCCACCCCTTGCCACTGAACAGGCCCAATGGGCTCATGCTTGGCCTCCTCCCCCCCCACTCATCACCCCCACCCCCCCTCTGGTACTAAATCTTCTGCAGGCATGCAGGGATCGGCAGTCCCTGGCGCCAGCTATTTGTTGCCCCGTTTTCCTTTCCTTCTCTTCACTTCTTCACTTCAGCCCCCCGTCCCCCGTCCCCCGTCCCCCTCGTCCACTAGTTTCCCCCCTGCACCCCAATGTAGATTGTAGACAGACCCACTTTTCCCCTCTGCACCCCCTTTCTTAGTTTCACCCTCTGCTCTTCAGACCTTGTCCATTAGATAACTTGTACAGAGCTCCCTATATGAAGTGACATATACGTTGCCATTTTATAGAAAAAAGTGTTACAGTAATTTATGATTTCACAGAGACTCATTTCCAAATAGTTAATCATGTGTCTATCTCCAAATTGGAAGGATGTTTTGCATGCAGTAGCAAGTGCTGTCTTAGGCCAGGAAGGTATAGAACACAGGGAAGAGCACCTGCTACTGGCACTTCAAAAACTTGACATCAACAGGTGGTGCCCTCATCCAGGTATCCACCAGGCCCAACCCTGCTTACCTTCAGACAGAATCCAACACAGGGACACAGGGAAGTGCCATGGTATCAGAAACTGGGTCTTTCTAAGATGATTCCAAATTCATGACATATATTAATGACAGTCCAGTATTGAGGTGTGTGTGCATTTATTGTGAATCAGTCCTCTTTCATTTTTATTTATTTAACCAGGAAGTCTCTATTTATGTGTATGTTGAGGCACGTTACTGTATGGGAGAATTGAGATGTAAACATACAGTCAAGTATCTTCCTAATGGAATTACACACATTGTATGGCGGCAACACCCTCCTTACCCCTTTATCCGCGTCTATTGTTCCTGGCAGCCAAGGATGTGCATTGTGATCAAAGTAGCCAGCTCTTCCTCAATATGAGCGATTGTTGTCTGGTGTAGGGATTTTTCCCCCCTCTAATCACCATAAATATGAGCTTGCCCCAATGACAGAATGCTCTCTATAATGAGGCTGAAGTAGTGCATCAGAAATAACGTTGGGGACTTAATTATGACGGGGGCACAATGACTTCGCACCCTGTCTTTGTGTGGGATGTCAAACGTAGTGGCATGGCATTGTCTGTACGGAGCAGCCTGACCCAGACAATGATGTATCTGTAGTCCCCTTGTGTGTGGTCCTATTCCCCATGGAATTATGGGAAGGGAATTGTAAATGACTCTGTCCGCCATTAGAATGCCTATGGATAAATAACGCTGCCTAATTATTGTCCGGGTGATAGTGGACTGGACCGGAGGGATGTTTGGTGGGTCTCTTAGTAAAAATGGGTAATCTACTATCTTTTACAAGCCCAAAAATGGTATCCACAGTGGTCAGAGGCAGTGTTTGGAACATAGTTATTGGATTCCTCTAGAGGCCTCCTGAATTGTGGCGGGGTTGCTGCTATTGTACGAGTCAGATACGCTTTGAGGTCGACAGATGTTATGGCCTCAAGGAGGGAAGAGAAAGAGTTGGGTAGCGATGGTTGGTTGAAAAAATGAGAAAGAGAGAGAGAGAGAGAGAGAGAGAGAGAGAGAGAGAAATAGAGAGCGAGAGAGAACATTCTCGTACAGCAGCTGCCTCGATGACTTGTTTTGAGATTACGTCAGTGCGTCAGAAGAATGAGAAGAAGGAAGACTTGGAAAGAAAGAGTGTCGGGGGGCGGGGGGGGGGAGAGGGGAGTGAGTGAGGCACACTCCAGAAACGGGGCCAGGGGTATACAGACTTCTCTTCTTGCCTCCTTTGAGTTCCTTTCACAAAGCTGTGATTGTTAAAAGGCTGGAGAGGGAGAGACTTGGCTGAATTTTGTGTACGGCGCAAGCCGCCCCAACATTCTGTCAGTACAGCGCAGCACACCACAAGTTTCTTCTCTTCTGTTTATGTTGCTAAGAATTATCACATCTTACTGTTACCATTACCAAATCACTGGAAACATCATGAGGCCGGTATTCAATTGATTGCAGATAGTGGCTTTCCGAATTGCGAAATTTGACAGCAGAATGTGTGTAAGCGTGTCTGACCCCCCCCCCCCCACACACCCCCCCCCCCCCCCCCCCCCACCGAACCCCTTCCCTCCCCCTTCTTCATTGCTTAGATGACAGAGGTGTGTGGACATGATTGAGTGGACCTGCCAGTGCTGACAGCAGGTGGGTGATAGAGCCAGAGGTGGGGGCATAAAGATCTTGCATGACTCCGGTTAAACCTATCCTTGGCTACTAGAGAAGTCTGTGTATGGGTCAGAGATCAGGGGTTCGTCTACTCTGAGAGCAGCCTGTGTGACGGTCCCCCCACCACACCAGGCCTCCTGCAGGGACCCATTCATCATCACTGTCAGTCATGGATAGGAAGGGGTAAGGGCTAGGGTTAGGACCAGACTGCACATGACACCAACCTGTATGAGTGAGAGCAACAAGTGGAACCGGAACAACACGTGACTGTTGAATAAAAAAATGTTTTTCCATCTTTCTTTCTCATTTTAGACCAAAAATAACCTAAATATACACACACGCACACACACACACACACACACACACACACACACACACACACACACACACACACACACACTTAAGGTGTAGATGGAAAGTGAAGAGGAATATGATGGAGGACAGATGTCACAGTAAAAAAACCTGAAGAATGCCCTGTGTCTGTCTCTGTCTCTTTGAAAGACAACCCTCCCTGTAGGCATACATTTCTCTGGGGCTGGAAGACTCTCACTGTGTCAGCCCTGTAAGATCATATTAGCCCCCTGGGACAGAGAAAATGGGAACCATGACCAGAGGGACGGGAATAATGCATGTTCACTGTCATCATGGGAGTTACTTTAACACAAACTGGATTGCATATACTTGATGGTTTACCTCTTTTTGAAAATAAACCAAACCATCGCTAGATTTAGGCATTTACAAACAATCCTAGCAGCGATACGTATGGTACGGTATGAGAGACAAGATGATATTAGCACCTGAACATCATCACGTCATTGACATAACCATGGGAATTCTCTGAGATGGACCCTCATCACACCAAACACAAGTGTGACACACACACCCATACGGAAGCCATCTCAGTCTGCAGCAGTAAACTAGAGCAGGGTTTCTTGGATGTGATGACAGTGTCCAGTTAAAGGTCTGTGTCTGGGTCAACCAGAATGCCACACCATTTAAATGTACGACCCCTAATGGGACCGCCAGGGATTCCTGTCATATGAGCAGCCTATAAACCAGGCCCTTCTCCCCCTCCTTGGTCACATGTGGGACTGGAGAGACCTGCCCTGTGAGGTCTTTAACACGGCTAGTCTAAACAGAGAGACTGACACTGAGGATGTCTGGGCTCTTTAACAAGGGCTCTGGGCTCTGGTGTCAAGCATCCCTTGAAAGGGCTTGTACAGTATGTTCCTGATAGAGTCATCGAGGGCCTCCAAAAAATCTGTTAGATGATCTGGTTGTTTGATAACAAAATCAAACATATGACACAGTACGTATCGCTTGTACATGAGCATTTTGTAATTTAAAAGGTTTATATGCATCTATCTCAAATAATCACACACCCTGAATGGCTAGCTTGGACCACGGCTGATCAATATATCATCCTGATCATATCGGCCCTACTAGGTTGGAGAACTAGATCTAGGTTTGACACTCCCAACATGCTTTAGGCAGCTCGTAGACAAACAGTATGTAGTCCGAGCTTTCCAATAATGTCACACCTCCAGAGTCCCACCATGATAGTGACAGCCATGTACAGAGAAACAGCACCACAACAAAGCCACAACACCTTGGCCCATACCACTGGCACCTTGCCCCTCTGCTGCCTAATCAGCTGGTGAGTGCCTGAATAGTTGTGCTATCACGGTTTCAAAGGGACACTCTGGCGGGGTTGGGGGCCCCCTGGTGTAAATCAAGTAGCATTATCAGCAAGTGACTCTCATGAGGGGCGACTCTTGGAGGTGTCTCTCTGGTCTAGAGCATCAGGGGTCAAGGGTCGCGGAGCACCAAGGGGAAGTGTCCTAGCGTGAGAAAACACTGGGAGAATGCTTCACTCACTCTGTGGTGCAACTAGGCTTGGGAATTGTGTATGCACAGTGGATGCCCCTTTAATTGTATGTGTGTATTCTATTTCTCAGTCTCCTTCATAGTCTCCTTCAGTTTCTCTTTTCAACATCCCAAAGTGGAGACATACTTAACTGAAGTCCAATTGCTTGAGCATGAAGGTTCCCGTATTTTGGTCCCTTAATCAATTCCCCATCAAAGATACATGACCAGACGTTGTATATGTTGTGAAGTGGTGAAGTGTAAAGGATGGAGAGGATGTACATCTCTGTAGACTCCCCCCCCCCTCACCCTCTTCTCCTCTCTCTCCCCACCCTGGGTGTTCTGTAGTCATGCTGGTGACTGCCACAGCACACATGATTTAAGACCACTTTGCCACTTTCTATTTCAAGCGAACGAGAGGATACCCCAGAACTCATCTCTATTTGATGTTGATACAATTAATACACACACAAACAATACAATGTTGTTTATGTGAGTAATTAGAATGTTACTACACAGTTAAAGGGCAACTTTATGTAAAGTGTCACCAATAGAATGGATTATTTCTCAAACTGCATACATTCTAATACATTTAAACTCACAAATCTGCTGTGGATTGTAGAATCTCCATCAGTTTATGCCATTAATGAGTCACATGGCAGTGAACCCTGATTGTGACTGTGAACCCATCATTTCCCCACCCAGCCCCCAGTCAGCAAACACCATTCATATCAGGGTCATTATAAGCTCATATTAGCTTCTCTAACTGGGGGTCAGAGAGAGGCGCAGCAGAACGGACACACTGCACACTCTGTCCCATAGGGGTGATTTCCCATGACTGGTCCTGGTAGAAATATGTATTAAGTAGCTAATGACCAACTTCCAACTCCGGCGATTAGGCTAGTGAATGACTATGACGTTAGTGAATAACTATGACTTGGTTATGAACAGACAGTGAGGAGGCTAACTGCATGCGATGGAATGACACACAGCAAGAAGGAACAACTGTGACATAGATAGAATCATGGGTTTATGACAGGACATTCTTATGTGTCTACATTATGTCTAAGTTATGAAATACACAAGATACACCATTATGACCACAGGATTGAGGTGGTTGAGATAGTGATTTTAAATACCTCAGTGAGTGGTTTCAAATCTGAATATGGGCCAGCGTCAGGCAGAGAAATATTGTCGCTCTTTCAATGACTTACTCTCTTTGTGATCCATTTAACGACCAGCCTCAAAGAGAACAACACATCTGCTATTTCCCAAGGTCTTTCACCTTTATATGTTCCTGTGAAAGGTGTAAAAGGTGTAGGAACACCAGTTTTACATCTCCAACGACTGACCTTTTAGATGTATCACAAGTATCAAAGGTCTAGACTGCTGTATCTGTTTTAAATGTCCATTCTAGCTAGTTCCTTACCCATTCATCTGGTACACAGGGCTCAGCTCTCTGCTCAAATAGACCTTGCTCAGTCTATCCCAGCCTATTGAGCATTTATAAAGCTTTTTTCTTCCTCTCTTTTGCACATACATTTAGATACTTGCATTTAGTGAAAGAGTAATTACAAACCATTGTGTCTGCCGACTATGCTGGCCTGATTGCCTGTCTGCTTGAATTAAGCTAACTTGATTGTTTGGGCATCTCTGAGATCGGCCTTCTCTTAGATGAGTTTGAACTGGGAGTCCTGAGTTCCTGGGTTTGTTGTGTGGGTTGTCGTTGGCCTTTGTCTCGTTACAGGATTTGCTTGAATTGAGGAGAGTTCAAAGAAAGCGAAGAACGTTTCCACACCCAGAAAACACCTCTAAAAAAAAGGCTGGTTTGTCCTTTTGTAGTAAAACTTTCTTAGACTTCTTGGATTAGCATTTTGCTGATGTGCTGTAACCTAAAAGGTGAAACTGCATTGGCCAGCGGGCCGTTTTGCAGATGGATGAAGAGAAGTGCAAAAACCGCTGGGTTTTAATCTGTTATTGTACTGTATAAAGAACCACGCATCCTTTCTTCCTTGACGATAAGAAGGGGCATTCTCTCCTTATAGTGTTGTGTATATACTGTAGTATGATAGTATAGTATGTCTTAGGAGGTGATCATCACATATGCAAATATGCATCACATATGGAATTTCACTTCTCTCCCTCTGTTAAGAGTGACTGCCTGAATCAGAACCTGAATCCCACTTGATCATGGTCTGAATTGATATACAGACAGGTTTGATCATAGGATAAAAAATGTGTTGATAAAAGTTGCTTCGTTGCAATCTAGGAACTAACTAAACAGAAATATAACGTTGTAGCTCAAGGTAGTATCTCAGTATTTAAAGAGTATGAAAATAAAACACTAGAATAGATGACAGGTTAAACATAAGACTTACATTTAACAGTTACTTCTAACAGTTAAGGACATGACCGAACGAACTCAACACAAGTGGTCACATGACCAGCTAACACAAGTTAACATTATGTTATGTCTGACTCCAAAAGGTATTTCATGATTAATAATGATTGATAATGCTTTGGTCATCCCTGTGTGACAGACAATTGATCCTAGATTCCATTAAGAATACCCAAAATGCTATTTTCATCGTGACCTCAAGTTAAGATAAATTGGATTGCGAGGAGTTTACGCTAAGGCCAATATCTGAAGCTGATGACTCACTCTGCATGTCGTTAATGATGCATGTGAACATTAGACGTTAAATGGGAGAACCTGGTCACAATTATGTCGTGCTGTATTAAGAGAACCTTTATCAAGCACACAACATCACATTAATGCACATAGGAAGAATGAGAATAGAGGATCAACAAAATAACCAATTAACAGTTTCAAAGCAACATATGACTGTAAGTTTTAACCATACGTTAACGTGCATCAAGGACAACAAGGGAGAATGGTGCCCATGACGAGCCTAACCCAAAACTCAAAGAATATCTAGCTGTCCCTCTCCTTAAATATCATTCCCAACAAAGGAAAAGGTGTGAGATACATTACAATTGCAAAGGAATGGCGAGGATGCGATTTCTTCAGACACATTACAATCGCAAAGGAATTGACAAATGGTGAGGGTGCGACTTCTTCAGGATGTCCGCCAGTCTCATTCAACTGTAAATAGTTATACACATTGAAATCAAGGCTGGCGCCACCAAAATCCGTCTACATATTCACTGTATTGAGTCCCATGGCCATAGACCACCTGTATGACTGTCTGTCTGCCAATGCTGTCATGCATGGCAGCAGCCCATGGAAATGACCCCTACACTCTGGTCCCATAGAAAACACCAAATTAACCATTATTTCCTAGACAAAGGACAATGGACAAAAGTGTGCATCTGTGGACAGATTGGCCTTTATGAATGCATATACTACCCAGAAGAGGAGAGCCCAGGTTTACAATAGGGGACAACTTGTTTTTGTCTCTCTGCTTGTTAACAAGGGATGTACGAGCCAGAAGCGAACAAGTGTTTGGGGGTTGTGGGGTGTGTGTTTGTGTATGTGTGTGGTGGTGGTGGTGGTGGTGGTGGGGGTGGCACACATGGGGAGGACCGTGTTTGTTGGCACGTATGAATCAGAGCAGATGTACAAACATGTCCCTCTTTAGTCCTCTACAACATGACCTGGCGTACTATGCAACCACACACAGCCCAGAGGGGGAATGGGGGCTCTCAGGAGGTCAGGGAGGGGAAGGGGGGGGGGGTGTCGGGGCTGGGGGGCAAACAACGGTAGCCTTGTGCCCGACGCGTGGCAGGCCAGTATGGGGGCCCATGGCTAAAATGATCAGAGGTGGTTAGGGTGCCATGGACCAATGATCTGGCAGGTGCTGCTTTTGTCTTAGCTCTGGCCGGTGGCTCTCTGAACAATGGAGCCAGGCCGATGAAGCTCTGGCGCTCGGCTTGCTACTCGCCTCGCCGCTTTGTGTAGAGTTTATGTGCTAATGATCGACAGTAACTACACAGGGTCGACCCCTGACCCCTATGACCGTCTGGTCTGGGAGACTGTGGAGTGGTGGATGCCCCCAGCCCCTCACGCCTCTCTGGACTTCAATAGACAGTGACAATGAAGAGACAGAGAGAGACTATCTACTTTGGTAGTTATTTTTGGATGCCCCAATTCATCCAGTGTTGGAAGCTGAAGGCAATGGGAGGAAAATTGTGACGATTGGTTTGCGTTTTATGGTAATATTCTGAGTTATACTATTGTGACCACCTATTCATCCCCAGCTTTCATTTGGCTCATTAATCTCCTGTCCTCTCCCCTGCAATAAGAATATGAGTCAATTTACCTGATAAAATAAGTGTTAAACCAGGACCAGGTCTAGTCTTAGTCCAGTCCAGTCCAGTCCAGAGACACCACTAACTCTAACCAGCTTACACAGTTCATTAGTGTACAGGCATTAGTGTAGGAAATGTTCATGAGATATATAGATATTATTACAGAATATCCCATTTTGTGTTGGATGCTGTATACTGTGGTAAGATTCTATGTATTGATGAGAACATTTTTGGTAGATAATAATGTCATATGAGTAATCAGTTTGGATTTGCTAATTGGATTTTGACACATTGTATATGTATATGTGCTGATAGCGAGAAGCAATGAGTAAGCAGGGTCCCTCTGCCTTTAATACAACAGAGCCCCTCTCCATCTATTGTCCCCTAATGGTCATTACTGTCATCCCCCAACATAAGCAAGTGCAAGTTATCTGTCATCTGTTCAGACAGCTTGATTCACAGCCTTGCCAGGCCTTAAACTGCTGGCTAAGAGGCCCCTTATCCCCAACAGCTTTGGTGGAAGGCCACAACAATAGTAAAACAAAAGATTCCCCCTAAATGTCGAGAGCAATTGCTTTTGTGTGCTACAGTCAAGTGGTAGTAATAAACAGGCAGCATGCAGGATGAACAAACGGACCGTCTCTAGGCCACGCCAACCCCACCCTTCTGTTGAACTGTTAGAGAGCTTCTTCTGCCTGAGCAAATGTGGTCACCCTCTGTTGTGATGGTAAATGAACAAAGATTTTGATGGTTTGATGAAGGCTTGTGTTGGTGAAGTCTTGATGAGGTTTGGACACAGTAGGTGGGAAGAGGAGCTTGTCAGAGAGACAGCAACAGATGGGAGATGGGAAGAAGGTACAACTGGCAGGAGACTTCAGTGCTACTACGCACAGAGTGCAATATTGAGGACAGTATGTATCTAGGTGGGTGAATGTTTGTGTGTGTGTGTGTGTGTGTGTGTGTGTGGTGTGTGTGTGTGTGTGTGTGTGTGTGTGTGTGTGTGTGTGTGTGTTTGGCGGGGGGGGGGGCTTACAGAACGTTTAGAGGAAGTTATAACCAAATCACCTCAACAAATGAAAAAACTGCCTGGCTTCACTTGAACAGATGCTGCACGTGCAACTCGTGCCACATCTTAATCCCTTTACCAGAGATAGTGTTTTATGTTCAATTAGTTGGAAATGAGAACCTTCTGTCAATAGTGCACGCTCAAGACGCCACGCCAACTAATTTGATTGCTTTGATTAGGGTTGAGCCGATATTAGACATTATTGATACTTGGAGCATATTGTGATATTTTGGGCATCTTGTGATATTGTTCTTTTACAGACACTATTAGCCTCTACAAATGCAGAAAATTCCAGATATGTGCATTACTACAAGTGCAGTGTGCCGCTGTTTTTGCAAGACGTATCTCGTGGTAAAAACTTTGTTTCACCAGACTATTTTCAACAATAGCAACAAATGCATTGCAGTTCTGTCATTTTGGCTCATGCTGGCATGCCTCTACCTTACTTCAGCAATGAACAATATTATCATATATTTATTATATAGATATTTTCAAAAGGATTATCAAGAAAATGTTAATATTGCCCAACCCTAGCTTTGATTACCTTGATGAAGAAAATGGGTAATGTTAATGATAATGTTTGAAATAAACTAGTGTAGGTCTGTGTAGTATTTCCGTAGTACATACTCATTTACAACATTATCAATATGTTGTTATTTGGTGATTGCATGGTGTATGAAGTTGAGCGGTGATGTTGGTTTCTCGGTCAGCTTCACTAAAGATCAATATTTGCTGATATGAATAAAAAGGATGAGGGCACATGAGGACAAAAACGGATAAATTGGGTCATTAAATGTTATCCAGATCAATATGAACTCATTAATTCTATTGAAATAATGCCTCAAAGACAACTGAGTTAGAAAACAATATCCTAGTCTAAGGAAATGTAGTATATAGACTACTGTAAAACATTCACAATGTTCACAATACAAATTTCCACTTTCTAAAACATTCTCGAAACCTATTTTCCCTTCCCACCGCAGAAATAATTGATTTACGGAAGTATGTATGAAATGTTAATGAAAATAATCTTTTGAATAAAAAATAAAAGCACCTCTACGCCCTGTATGGATGCTGGTTTCACATAATTAAGGCCTGTGTCAGTTTGGCTTCTCCTCAGCCCAATGGCGGTTTGTTAGGAGCGGACTCAGCAGGAGGGCCCCGTACCCCCTCTCTCTGATGCGTTGGTGAACGCACTGCATTGTCCCCCCATGTACCCACTTCTAATCAGGTTGACAGCCTTTATTTGGAGACTGGGCCCTGCCACCAACAAATCATCATTGTTCACTAATATCTGTCTTGTCTGTATTGTCTGAGGCATCTAGGTTGTGTGGAGGCCAATCGATGGCTGCATATGCACACAAAGAGAAAGGAGCTTGGTAGTTTGTTCACTATAGACCATTGGCTAGAGATACTCAACGGGTGGGATGCTGCGCTTTACTGGGACAAATGGTTAGAAATCATAATGAACCTTATCAGGCATGTACTCAGCAATATTATTACTTTATAAGAGAATGAAGTGCCCTCTCTACTGTATGTTGCCAGGGCTAAAGTCATGTATTTTGATTTAAGAATATATCAAATATGTTTTTATTTCATGTCAACTTGAGGGCTACTGTAAAGCATTGGAAAATCTAGCCATACCTGTGTAGGCCAACGTCATCTACAAAATATGCTTTGTTCCAGCACGGAACACTGTAGTGCTATGACTGTAGTACCAATGATGTATGTATGCACCTATGGGAATATGTCTATGAGAAGAACCCTGCCCTCCTATTGTTGTGTCATCATCATCAGAGGACGAGAGAGGAGGTGGAGGGATCGTACAGACAAGTGGTTCTAAAGTTGGAACTCTCAGGAAGTACATTAGTAAGTGAACATTGATGCAGAGGAAACCCTTCCCTCACAGACACAGCAGAAAGGAGAGGAACAATACAGCCCATCCGCTCTCTGACTTCATCTCTTTATGCTGGCTTAGGGAGAGACATGCTGTTAAAAATACACTGTTATTATAAACCAAGGACACACATGTGGTCATTTCATACTGTACATAACAATGTCTTCCTTCTTTCAAGGTTCATTTTGTTTAGTCCTTGCCTGTGATTTCACTTTAACTTCTATTTCTGAACTTTACTTCACTGAGGGATGATTTCACTGACCAAGATCATTCATCATCCGCTAACAATACATTTTTAGTTGACTCCTTATAAGTGCACATCAAATAACCCTGTTTAACCCAGTTCACCTGTCCCAGTTCAATCACATGACCCATATTGGCTCTAGATTTCAGGATGGTAAATAGGGTTTTGTGCATTATGAATTGTATCCATGTCTGCCATATTGGAATTTGGTCAAAGGTTGTCACTGGTAAGTTATTGCAATGTTACCAGAATACTCAGTAGCCTATTGCATATTTCCAACATTCTACAAGCTACATTCTACCTCACAGGTCTTAGGTCTTGCCACCTCTTCATCTCAGGTCTGACTCTTTCCTGTTAAACCGGCATCTTAAACTGGAAAAAAAACACTGTTGATTTCCACAGAACATTTTGTGTTCCATTGTTTGAAATTCTGTATGACTCAGAAAGGAAAGTGAAAATGTCATGATTATTATAAACAGAAAGAATACATAATTTGTCAACATGTACAGTCCTTTGTCTTCAGATGTTGACACTTTTTTAGCAACCTATTTTCGTCACAATATTTTGAGAAGAAAGTGGAAAGCTTTATAGTAGGCTACATAAATGAAACAGACTTAAATTATTTTCTAAATGTTGTGATATTTATGGAGCCACACCACTTTAGCATATGATAGATTACTCATGTAAATAAATGTACATAAAAATGTGTGTATTTGTATACACAGTTCTTTGTATTGCCACCTTTAAATGATTTAAATGATGACTTTATTAGGAACACCTGTACACCTTCTGTACACCTGGTGGAGGTGGTGTAATGGTGTGGGGAATGTTTTCTTGGCACACTTTGGGCCCGTTAATACCAATCAATCATCGCTTGAATGCCTATTTGAGTATTGTTGCTGACCATGTGCATCCCTTCATGGCCACAATTTACCCATCTTCTACTCAACTTTACTCAACTTCCAGCATGATAATGCACCATGTCACAAAGCAAAAGTCATCTCAAACTGGTTTCATGAACATGACAATGAGTTCAGTGTTCTTCAGTGGCCTTCCCAGTCACCGGATCTGAATCCTATAGAACACCTTTGGGATGTGGTAGAATGGGAGATTCACAGCTTGAAAGTGCACCTGAAAAATCTGCAGGAATTGTGTGATGCAATCATGTCATCATGAACCAGGATCTTAAAAGAATGTTTCCAACATCTTGTGGAATCAATGCCACGAATAATTGAGGCTGTTTTGAGAGCAAAGGGAGGCCCTACCCAGTATTAGTATAGTGTTCCTAATAAAGTGTTTGGTGAGTGTATAATCATAATTATATCCTAACGACATTTCAACACAATAGCTCAGATAAAGAGTCACTTTTGTATTGCTTTATTTATTTTATTTTTTTAATTGCACTTATGAAATCCCCAGAAAGGGCTGTACCTGTCAGTTACACTGGTCTGAGCACACAGTGTAGCCATAGCAGTTTTAAGCCCTTATTACTGTCATAAACAGCCCACCTCTTCTCCAACTAGATAGGTCAGGAGTGTATGTGCTTATTTTAATCCAAGAGATTAAAGAAAACCCACACTCACTACAATTACTTTTTTTCAGATATTTAATGCATACTTGCAGCAACGGTAAAACCAAGTTTGCATTAAATACAGTACCTAAAAAGTCATTCTAGGAAATGCATGTTTTCTAAAGCAGTTTTATGAGTTGAGCATGCCATACCCCTCTTCTCTTATCTCAACCATGTTCTCCACTCCTATTTCTGTCCTATTTAGTCACTCTCAGTTTGAATGGAAAACGGTTTTTTGCAATATCCGGTGTGAACAATTAACCCATAGTGATAAGATACATAGATACACTTTTAGTTTCAATATTACACTTTGGTGCACACAATGACAGGAACTCACTTCCTGTGGATACAGTAGCTGCAAAGACAAAACCTTTTATTTGCACTGGAATCATTTCAAATTCTCTGAAAAGACTCAATTAGTTGATTTAAATGACTTTGAGATGATTTGAACGTAGGGCCCATTGACTTGTATTGGGTTTTGATAAAACACGCTAACAATTAGGTGTTAGTTTCAGTGCCCAGATAAACACAACCAAAGTGCGGATCGAAGTTTGTTATTGCCCATAGACTCTTCTCACGGTAAGGGACCAAATATGTGATTTTGTAATTTGGGTGAACTATCCCTTTAATAATTATTCATTACAAATCTAGCCTTTCAGGGTGATAAAGGGAGTGTTTTGACTTGAATTACAAGGTTTGTTCTACAACACATGAAATAATCAGCCAACCTATCAGTCAATAGAATTGGAATCGGAAGTTAAGGAAATCATGAATAATTTCTCACACCTATTACAAATGGGCTACTTGTCCCTATAGTTTCATAATTTGATGGACTCTGGCAAGGCCAATTCCCACCGTGTAGCCACTATCAGTCAGCTGTTAAGATTACCTTATCAGTGAAATTGCCTTTGAAGACAGCATGTCAAGAGGTCAATCTGGTGCAATAATCAATACCACATGGATTGTGCTTTGTGCTACAAAGTAGTTTATTGAGAAATGTTGGCAAGGTGAAAAGGAAAATAGCAGACTAAGTCATGCAAATGTAATATTGTAGTGATTTCCTATTTTTACATGGCCCTGACAACTCAAGATGAAAAGGAAACATGGACATTTTCTGATGTCCAATGTTTGTCAGAGCACACAATTTGCAGAACGAGCAATACAGCACTTCATGTATTATTTTGCCTTGCCCTGGAGGTGGTTGTACAGTGATTCCAGAAATGCAGTGTTCCTTTTAGAATGATTGAAAAGGTGACATGGATTTGGACCTGTTTTGAATGCTGCAGTTGCGTCTGCTCTGCTGTGCTTAGCAGCTTTAATCCAGGGCCTGATAGCAGCACCTCTTCATCCTCCTCCCACACACACACACACACACACACACACACACACACACACACACACACACACAGATAAGGCCTAACCACCACCCGCAGGTGGGTTGACAAGGTAATCACCTAGAGCAGTCTAGGGTGTCTCTGAAGATAGAGACCATAACCTGCACCCATCTACCACCTGCCGTCCACCGGAAACAACATTTTATTAGTCAAATAAACAAACAGGTGAAGTGATAATACTGGTAAAGGTGCAAAGATTAGATTGAGTGTGACTAAGCTCACTGGCTAGTGTTGAAATCTATTCTGCAAAGAAACCTGAGTGTCTTCAGGTAGGCAGATAATTAATGCCTTTACTGGTGCAAAAAGATATATGGGCATATGGGTGTCACACATTTAGGTACTTTTTATAAATCATTTGTAGAGAGGTTATAAATCGTTTAGAGACTGTTGATTTGTTTATAGATTGATTACTGATATAGAACTCGTGGAAACTTGAATGATCAGTCTGTAAACTACCTCTAACACCTCTACAAACCTTTTGTAAACCATTTTGTATTGTATTTGGTATTGGTATTTTAGAATAATGTGTATGAACAATTGAAAACTTACTTTTAACACCTTCATCTAACTAACGTTGGAGTTACTGATCAACTTACTGTGATTTACGATGGTAAACTTTCAAGCTCAACCTTGTGAACGTTTTTCAGGTTTTTGTCCAGGTTTCATCATTAGAGTGATGAATGCTAGCGCTCGGTGATTGAGATGCTAATTTAGGCCTTGTTACTATGAGGAAGCTAGGGGTTCAGGGGCTCTAGGGTACACAGACACACACACACACACACACACACACACACACACACACACACACACACACACACACACACACACACACACAGGTCAGGAGGAGAAGAGGAACAGAACAGGGGGAAAGGAAAGTGCCTGTAACCAGGAAATATCTCTGTGTATAGACCAAATACCCGCAGGTGTTTTGTGTTAAGCTGGGGAGGTAAGGAGACGAGGGGGGAGGAGGGGGGGGGGTGGGGTCGTGGCTGAACTGACAGACTGGGTGGGCTGTGTGTTTGAGACTGAGCAGTAGACCCCCACCAACCTCCCCACCCCACACACACACACACACACACACACACACACACACACACACACACACACACACACAGACACACACACACACACACACACACACACACACACACACACTCCCCCTCTCAATGCAGGGGAGCTGTGCTGGGTAACAAGGGGAGTGGGAGATCAAGGGGGGAGCAGGACATAGGTCAATGCTAAAATACCTGATCTTAAATGACAACCCCCTCGGAATGTTCTCACGGAACACTCAGGGCGGGTGCGGGAGCACCCCTGGAAAAATCAGTGGAGAGTTCATGTTGGCCTTCCGGGTGAAAGGTGAAAGGTTAAATGTGGGGAGGTCAGGGAGAAGTGCTGGCAGGAGCTGGTTGGCCAGGACAATGCTGCAGTGCAGAGCAGAGCAGAGTCATTCATTTTTAAATCAACTGCATCTCTGAGCTGGTAGAAAAGGGGCTGTTGTGAAGATGAATGCTGTTCTAAGCCCAAGGCGAACAGCTGGATGAAGTTGAGCGGTGTTGCCCTTGCGATCATTCATTCATTCACTCTTTCATTCATTCATTCATTCATTCATTCATTCATTCATTCATGTCATTCAGTTATTACCCCAGTATCATTATCACACATTTCAAACTGAACAACAACTGCTTATCCCCCCCCCCCCCCCCCCCAGAGTGATGAATGGCCAATCATGCAATCACTATGAATGGCCAAGCATGCAGCCGAGCTTCCCCCTACACAGTCTCAGCCCTTTATTCACAAATATTGACTAACTGTCACCAGCCCATGAGCCATGAGCACGGCAGACCGCATTATTTAAACAGAGGTACATAGATACCGGTTGAGTCATTCAGTTCAGAGGAACTCCATTAATATTCTACCACATTCACTTTGATAGTCAGCAAATACAGTACTTGGAAACATTTTATTTTCTCTTGGTGGAGATTGTCGTGTTATTTCCTGATCCTGAAGTGCAAACAATGGAAGACACACCTTTGGTACAGGAATGATCTCATTGGATCCGGTATTTTAGCCAGCTAGCTACAATCTCTCTCAAGACAGGAAATACACCTATCTGAAGGGATCTCAAGCAACAGACATTTAACCTGGCTCCTGGCCTGTATTTACATTAGCCAACTTCCATGACTATCGTGATGGTATGCAAATGAGTTGGCTACAGGGCATACAGTTGGCTAAAGCACATACAGACTTGGAGCCAGACTAACAGGCATATAGACATATCTAGAGTTGTGTTGCCCCAGGGCTGTATAACCTAAAACTGCACCTTCCCTAGCTCTCAAGGGTCCATCAATCTAGCTTTGCTCCTTCAGACAGCTGATGACAGACTTGACATGGCCTCACCAGTCCCAGTGAGCCACTATTCCAACCGGTAAGAAAATCACAGTCAGTACAGTCAGAGTCAGAGTAAGTCAGAGTAAGACCATAGATATACATACACACACACACACACACACACACACACACACACACACACACATATATATATATGTGTGTGTGTGTGTGTGTGTGTGTGTGTGTGTGTATGTATATCTATGGCTTGCAGTGGCCCATGAATGGTTTATGGGCCATTGCACACAACCCTAAACCCCCATAGCTCCGTATTAGTCCTGCTCAGAAGTACAGTGTCCCAGTTAGAGAAGGTTCTGGGCCAGTGCACCCCACCCCTGTGCTCCTACTGCTCTGTCTACTGTAGCCCTGCTATTCCTCTCTGAAGGGATCCATCTCCAACAGGAAAGACCTTGTTACATTATGGCAGGAAAGCACGCAGGCAGGAGTAAATGGTAGACCAGGGGCCCGTCGGATGCACAAAGACTTTCCATATGGAAAGCTGCTCCATCCAGAGGAAACCCCCTTTTCAAACCAACGAGCTACTCTATTGACTCAAGGGCTTACAGTACCAAAGGGCTACTGCTGGTAACATTTTCCATCTTTTAGATGTGGTGTGTGTATATACTGTATTTTCATTCAACTCTCTTATTCTGAAGAGTGTTTGCACTGTCACTGTATTTTCTGTGTGCTCTTGAGGATCTACCCAAACACACCCATTGTACACACGGGCCAACAATAGATAAGAAAGCACTGAGGAAACTAGCAGGCCCATAGTGCAATGTGTCTGAGATCCAGGAGTAATTTACCCGTCTGTCTATAGGGGGCGCATGTACACCAGCTCCATCCAGCTGTGTGCTATACAGAGCAGCTCAGTGCTTCAGACCTAGTGGGTGGCTGTGTTCTTATTTCCTTCATATGTGGATCAAGCTTTTACTTTGACATCTGTCCTCTTATCATATTTCCATATGTCCACTTTCTTCACCTCTACACCTTCTCTGTTTGAGTGTGTTTGTGTGTGTGTGTGTGTGTGTGTGTGTGTGTGTGTGTGTTTCTACTTTCCTTCCTAGTCTGAATATTACTTTAGCTCACCCACTGATTACTGCTAAGTGGTTTGTGTGTGTGTGTGTGTGTGTGTGTGTGTGTGTGTGTATGTGTGTGTGTGTGTGTGTGTGTGTGTGTGTGTGTGTGTGTGTGTGTTTTTGTTGTACTTAGTGGTGAGGCATAGGGGTTAGTTCCTGTCTGTCTCATGTCCCATTCCCTCCATGTCTACATGTTGCTCAGAGTTCTCATAGGACAATGAGGTACACACAAGGCAGGATCAGGATCATTCTCCATATACAGACATACTGTAGCAGGCTGATAGTCACCCACTAGACAGAGTTATGTTTCATACACACCAGCCAAAGCAATTCTATCTATTCACTCAGATGCATTTTTACAAGCATTCTTGGATTTACATGGTTGAAAATGGATGTCCAAACATGGTTGTGAATAATGATCCAGAAAATATCTGTTTGTGACCTCACCTCAAACTCACCACCAGTGCTTGAAAAAGAAAGGACATTGATGTCTAACATTCTCATCTCATTCGGTCCTGAATTACAGTGAGTCTGCTGTAATTCACTACTTTATACCACAGTCAATAAACCCAAAGGGTACCATAAAGCATTGTTTAAGTTGTCCTTGACTTGACACTTCGGGAACGAAATTGAAATCTGATGAATTCTGCCTTCTCATGTAGTCATGTGGCGGCTGGCAGCGTTTTAGTCTTTCTCATCGTTCACTTTACCATGTGATTCACCACACAGATAGGCTCACAACCCAGTAACAACAGAGGTATGAGATGCTGGGTGAGGTCTCTTCCTCATATCACATGTCCCCCTGCCTGTCGGTACACGTCCTCCCATCCAGGAGAAGGTAGATAGGATATAGCATGTCGTCTTTGTCTCATCTCGCCAGTCTCCTCTCCCATCGTGTTTTTATTTTGTCTTCCCACCCTCATGGCTCCCATCTCCTCCCTTCACTGCACGGCTGCGTGGCTGTTCCATGTTGTATTATCACCTTAGACAGCCAGACTGAGGGAAGGGGGGAAATTCCATCTTTGCCGAGGTCAACTGGAGGGTCCAACTCCTCATGTCTGCAAGCGTACAGTTGTAGGGAGTTATTATTTAACAGGGCCCCAAAGATCTCTCTCTCTCTCTCTCTCTCTCTCTCTCTCTCTCTCCCTTTCTTTCTTTGACTTGTGATTGAGATCAGTCTCGCCTGAATGTGAAGTCGTAGGTCTGAATTTCAATTCACTTCTTGAATCGACTGAATTCAATTAGAATTGACTCAAACCCTGGTAGACACAGTTGAGAAGATGCAGCCCTGCAGAACAGTGTTGTGGTGGTAGCACTGTTGCTTCATACTATGCTAAATGACCCTTGGTGAGAATTTGTGAAGGGTTAAACTCATTGAGGTTACAGAAACCAAACATGTTTCAACTCAACAAACGAGTTTAACTTAAGCATGTTCTTTTTTTATGGTGTAGTGCAATTAATGACCTCCCACGCCGCAACCAAAACAATGTTTGCTCTTTCATGTCTAAAGGAAATGTAAACACTAGCTGGAAGGCAAACATGACAACAAGTCTAGAACTGTCTTTTCTGTTGGCCTGGGAAGGGGTTTCAAGTATACGCAAGAAAGAAAGAAAGAAAGAAGGAAATAATTGTTAAAAACAATAGAATTTCCGGCTTTTTGAGGATACTGAAGCGAAATCAAGTCAAGTTGCAGTAGAGTGTTATGAAAAAAAACAAGAAATTCATAGACAAACTGTTATCAGGGCATCTCTTATGGAGGCAGAGGATCCCACCATGTCTCCATGAGGTCTGACCCATGACCTCCTGTCAAACCATGACAGAAGTGTCCGGACACTCTTCCACTGAGACAGGGAGGGCCCCCCCCCCAACATAACCTGATTTGCAGCTGAAACCCTCCATTGACTGAGAGAAATGTGGCAGCTATAGGCAGAGGAAGTGAGTCTACTGGGAGTCAGGACAATTAGTGCTATGACTTCAGGCAACAGCAGGAAGTTAGTTCCCACTTGCCAGAGACATAGAGAAACGGCTTGATTGTTGCAGAGAATAGGCACTTATGGCTTGATAATGGCCACCGCAGACGTATTTCACACAGTCAGTGAGTTTCTGTGACATCATCATAGCAATAATTTATCACTCAGAGTGCATCCTGCGTTAACAAAACTGTAAAATTGTTGTTTTTTTCATTTATGAATGAATGAATGAATGAATTCATTCATTCATTCATTCATTTACTTGTTAATTAATCCCCTAATTGAAAACTAAGGGAAAACTAATGATATAGGCGTCAAACTATTTTCCTCATGAGAATATTTTTCAAGATTTTATGATAAATGACAGTTGCACCACAAACTGTCATGCATGAACATGCTGTTGACCCAATAACAGATACGTCTTCTAGTGTCAGGTCTCCTTGGGAGAGAACCAGTATCCATGTGACTTAACTGGAAAAAACCAATACAGAAGCAAGCCAATCATTCCATGATGAG
This sequence comes from Argentina silus, assembly GCF_951799395.1. Taxonomy (NCBI): domain Eukaryota; kingdom Metazoa; phylum Chordata; class Actinopteri; order Argentiniformes; family Argentinidae; genus Argentina; species Argentina silus. The sequence goes on along the minus strand of NC_139657.1, from coordinate 16,364,951 downwards.
AGTCATGTGGTTGGTATCTGATATGGCTTAGTCCTCATCAGGAATCACCACAATGGCATCTATGGCTCTGAGGAAAGTCAAACAGAGGTTTTCCGGGTGCCAACTCTGTAAGAGCGGTTGAGACTCAGAGAGAGAATGGCAGCCGTCCAGTTAGTACACACACATGCACGCATGCAGCCACACAAATACACCCACACATACACCCACACATGTATGCACACACCACATACACACACACACACACACACACACACACACACACACATGCTCATGTAACAGGAGAACACATTCCTTAGTTTACAGATCCCTTGTTTCCTATTAGAGGGCAGAATGCAGGGTTTAACAGAAAGATCTGATCAAATATCAAGCGCTCGCCCGACCCGATCTGCTCACCACCAACTCATCAGAGTGGTGGATGCCTGAGAGCAACACATGATTGGGTCTGATTTCCCCAGAGAGGATGACATCGTTGGTTCACAGGCAGATGATTAGTTCGAAAAATTAAGCAGACTTTATGTTAGTTCGGCCTCTGCTTCAAAGAAAGAATGCCCCAGTTGCAGCTGTCAGACCGAATCCGACATTCTAATCTCTCATGATTGGAAGCCATGGCAACAGCAACAACTCGTAATGTTCAAACAGTGAGCTTGCACCATGATGCCATCAAGGCTGGCTAGTTGAACCCAGACGAGTAAATGCAGGTCTTTTGGTGATGTCTGCGCCTGCAGGACGATTGGATAGACAGAGAAACTGTATACTGTGAAACCTATCCAGATGCCTGATCTGATCATGGAGTCATTCAGAGATTGTGTTACACAGTAGTTCTATTTTATCATGTGAGATAAAGTGTTTTAAATGTGCAGGCATAATGTACACAGTATAAACAAGACGCCGGCACGGAGCAGTAGGAATAACCAATCACACCACGCTCATTTTATGTGGTCTGTCTCTCTCAGGGCTCTTGTCTAGTATATATTATATGGCAGGTACTTGTTAATGTATTAAATCACTTTTATAGCGGTGTGATTAAAACATTCTCAGACAACATCAAAGAGAACACCGAAAGCTTTACTGAGTTAAAATGGGATTTTCTCATCGTGTTGAAAATGAAGATTAGCCATATATGTGTTCTGTTAACAGGTACCCGGTTTACCATTTATAACAGGGCTAACACTGTCTGTCTGTGCCGTTCTCACCTCACAACTCCCAACTAAAGTGAATAATTGTCCCAAGTACGGCCCTCCAGGCTCAGACGGTGGCCATCTTGTTCTGTGTGTGGCAGCTTTTTACGGTTCTTCTGAGGATTACATTATGACTCTGATATTCTCATTTATGTGTCCGGCTGGCTCCCCTTTTCTAAGCCTGTGGTTTGTGTTAGCAAAACAAAAGCTGAAAGGGGGTGATAGAGAGAATAGAAGAAGAGAAGAGAAGGAACCCAACTCAACTCTGTAGCCCCCCTCGCAAGCGAGTGAACGGGGGAAGCGGGCAGCGGGGCGGGCGAGAGCTATCACTCTCCGCCACCCAGGCCGACAGCTGCCCACTTGGCAAGTAGTGTGGCATGTGCTAGGTAATGAGTGGAGGGGACAGAGAGAGGGAGGCGAGGGGTAGAGGGATGTGAGAAGGGGGGAGAAAGGGGGGAGGCGAGAGGAGAGGGTGTGTGTGTGGGTGTGTGTGTGGGTGTGGGTGTGTGTGTGGGGAGGGGTACATTTGTGTCCAGCTGGCTGTTCCTTATCTAACAGGCGGGGCTTTGTGCAAACAGACAGCTGCAGAGGGAGATGTTGGCGGGGTTAGGGAGTGAGTGAGGGTGCACTATGGGTATGACTATGTCAGATCATCAGTGGCACAGTCATGGTGGGGTTTCCTCTCTGTATTGATGACTACAAGTGGCTTTGAATGGGGATGAGTGGGATCTATTGATGATAGGGAACAGTGGATAGTGGGGCAAAGCAATGGAGGTGGGTTGGTGCCTTATGGACTCCAGAATGAGACTTGTTACTGCATGACCCTGGGCTGCTTATCTTTAATCTGTTGTGTATGGTTCAGTGTTGTCCCGTTCCCCTTACCTGGCATTGACTGAACTTGTTTATGTAAGGTAATGTTCTAGCCACAGAGAGCATGATCAAATCGTGTCCTTCTGTAGTTATAGCTCTCACCAATAAGTTAACACATTGTGGTCTCATCTGGCATGCTAATAGTCTTCCTGCATTGATATTCAACATGTGCCAGCCTGGGTCATTCATCTCCTCCTGTTCACATTAGAAATATGACCTCTGACCCTGTGACACTCAAAAAGCCACAAGGAAGTGATTTGGGGTGAAGGTCAATCAAGTGAACGTTTATTTTTACCACTTCAATCAAGCACCTCAACACCACAGCGTTCTCTGATTACCTTCCTTATGCCAAAATAAACAACATCTATCATAAACATCTAACTTAAACTTAAATATTTCCAATCTTGTTGATAGCGTTTAAAAAAAAACATGATATCTGTACATTTGTACTCATGAACTTGCTATTTCAATATGTTAGATTATTGAAAATGACACCTGCAAGATTCATAATTTCAATTGTCAATAACATCAAACACATTAAACACACACACACAAACACACACACACACACGCACACACACACACACACACACACACACACACACACACATACACACACACATACACACACACATTCTGAACAAAAGAGCGAGAGGCAAGTTTCAGGTCCCAGTGAAAGAGGCGGGTAAACAGACAGGCAGGCAGGCGGGCGAGAGGCAGGCAGGCAACTGCAGCAGCACGGCCGGGCATCAACAAGTATGTGTGATTGATAGCATGGATTGGGGCTGGGGGGCTCCGCGCGCCCCACTGGGGGGGCATTCATGGCCACTTCCTGGGGCCTTTGTGTGGTGCGAGGGGCATGTGGCCTGGAATGCTGGCACAGCGCGGCTCTGAATGGAGGCTCTGCCATCTGCCGCTGTAATTCAGCGCTCTGCCTCTGCCTCTCCTCTCCTCTCATGCCAGAACAGAGCACAGTGCACTTACGTAACGCTTTCAGCCCCGGCCCCAGCACAATGCACAGAAACAAATAGCACAAGTTGACTTGTAAAAAAAAAAAAAAGAAGAAGAAGAAGGAGGTGGAGGAGGCTCTTTCTTTTGGCTGCAGAGCAGAGCCGTGTGTGTGTGTGTGTGTGTGTGTGTGTGTGTGTGTGTGTGTGTGTGTGTGTGTGTGCGTGCGTGCGTGCGTGCGTGTGTGTGTGTGTGTGTGTGTGCGTCCCCCCGACTCCCTTCTATAACCCCACAAAACATCAAACGAGACAAAGCTTTCATTAGAGGTAGAAGGGATGGCTATCTGGTTTGTATTGGGGGGGGGGGGTTGTGGTTTATTAGATATTAGTGAGGTGTTTATGTGAAGAAATCTACATGATTACAGATTATAATAAAATTATCCTTTTTTTTTTACCAAAATTCAACAACTACCAATATAGTGCACCTCCCCCCCCCTCCACTCCCTCCCCCCCCCTCCCCTCCTCTCCTCTCCTCGCCCTGCTCCTCTCCCCTCCCCTCTCCTCTCCTCTTCCCCTCTCCCTCTCCTCTCCTCTCCTCTCCTCTCCTCTCCTCTCCTCTCCTCTCCTCTCCTCTCCTCTCCTCACCCTGCTCCTCTCCCCTCCCCTCGCTCCCCTCCCCTCCCCTCTCCTCTCCTCTTCCCCTCCCCCTCTCCTCTCCTCTCCTCTCCTCTCCTCTCCTCTCCTCTCCTCTCCTCTCCTCACCCTGCTCCTCTCCCCTCCCCTCGCTCCCCTCCCCTCCCCTCTCCTCTCCTCTTCCCCTCCCCCTCTCCTCTCCTCTCCTCTCCTCTCCTCTCCTCTCCTCTCCTCTCCTCTCCTCTCCTCTCCTCTTCCAGTGGTAGTGTGTCAGGGCATTCCTGGAGCTGGGTGGAGCAGGAGCTGGTGGACGAGTGCATCCAAGGCTCAGCTCGTGGCAGCACAGGCCTTGCCGGGAGGGGACGGGGGGGACAGGGGGGTTGGGGGGCCGGGGGGGGGGGGGGGGGACTGTGCCAGGGCTCGTGCTGCACCACTTGGGCCAAAAACACCAGAGAGAGAGCCAGGGTTTCACTGTGTATGGAGGCCTGCAGACAGACATACGCTTCTATTATGGCTCATTGGATCTCATTCTCGAAGCATTGTTCTGAGTCAACCAACAATAACCACATAAAAACGTCATACATCTGATTAATGTTTTTTATTCAGCCAACAACTACTTTGTAAAACCACAGTTATACCTTTGGTTGACTAATTTGTGTGAATTGAGAAATCAACCAAACATACTCAGCAGATATGTTGCCCACTCAGTCCCTCAAACATGCCAATTGCTATTGTTGACATTCCTAGAGAGCTATTGGGGGTTTCATTCCCAACCTGTAACCCATCTGAGCTGTTAAAGCCTCAGATTGCGGTAGTTAAAAGATGTGTAACCCGAGCTTTGGAGCTCCTGCTTGTTTAGCTTTGAACCCAGGGGGCCGAGAGAAATTACCCCCCTGATTCAGGTCTGATTGTGTCCGGATGGACGTGTGTGTGACAGGAGCGAGAGCAGTCCCACATGTGTAGCTGTGCCTGGTCTCCTTTGGTCCCGGGGTCAGGGTTAGCTGGGAGACCTAATGACTTCTGTCTCGGGCCCCGTGTGTCAATTGTCCGTATGTTGGTTGTCCATGTATGAGGTTCCACTGTAGACCTTAACTCATTGCCTACAAGTTGTATCGTATCATATACCCGCCTCAGAACAGGACATTCACGTTCTGATCTGCCCATCTGAAATAAAACCAAAAATTAAAAGTTGACCTAAAGTTTAGATTTTTTTTTTTTTTCTCGAGACCCACCTCAGAAAAAGGCATTTGTGTTCTGATGAGCCCATCTGATGTAAAACAGTTAAAAAGTCAATGGGAGAGAAACCATCTATCTTTGTGAAGTGTTTGGAATCAGTCGGTACAAGGGACTGTGCTTCAGATCATCACTCATCCCTGTCCTCCTCCCATCGATCTTTTCTCTTGAGTCATACTGGAATGGTAATGACTCACATTCAGGGAGGAATTACACATTAACAATAACACATTCCCACAGTTTCGTTTGAACTCTCCACATCCCAGTGTTATGAATTAAACTGAACGTATCATAGATAGCCAAGGAGACTTCTTAGGATGCTATGTTTCCCAGTGGCACTTTTATCTTAAGTGAATGTTAATCTTGCAGATACTGTACAGTACTTACACACGGTGACAGTACAGTACGTACAGTATGTGTCCTATAGTGCAACGTAGACACACCCTAATGACTGTGTAGAAACTACACCCACTCAAGTCACACCAACTCCCTTGAAGTTGTTCCTGCTTTATCGTGTATGTGTGTGTGTGTGTGTGTGTGTGTGTGTGTGTGTGTGTGTGTGTGTGTGTGTGTGTGTGTGTGTGTGTGTGTGTGTGTGTGTGGTTGGTTGGGTAGGTGGGTGGGTGGGTGGGTGGATGTGCTGTATGTGGGTGAATGAGTGTGTGTGTCTGTACGCTATCAGTGTGTGTACAGGCATGCATGTGTGTTTGTGTGTCCAAAAAACAGTGATGCTGTTTATTTGGTAACTGTGCAACTATATCCATTAATCTATCCCTGTGTAACTTTCATGCAACAAGAACAAAGAGTATGGTGAAACACTGCACGTTTATGCATGTTAACAGGGTGAATGGAATGAAATAGTTAAACTAGGAGGAACTCCATATATGCACATCCTGCCTGCCATAAGAAACCTTTGCATTGAAACCTTTGGTTTCAAAGGTCTGTTTGTATTTTTTTCCAAAGCCTTTTGACATTTCATGCATGCATATGTCACATATGTGCTGTTCAACTCAAGCAGCAAATAACAATTCTGACTTTGAGTTAACTTTTAAGGTAGTGCTGAAAAAATGTTTCCGGATGTTTAGTTGACAGCTCGCAGGCATACAAAGAAAGAGCCAGCTTAGTGTTTTGATTCAGTCTGCGTTCCAAAGGTGAGGTGGCATGTCTGACAATGTGCAAGTATTTAGTAGAACGGCTGGTGTGTTGCAGTGTTGTGGGAGGCATCACTGGGAGATCAATGCAGGTACACACATGTGCAGTTATGCATGCTGACCTGCATACCCTTGCGATAATGGGCTATAGTGATAACCCGTGATAATGACAATGATAGTGATGCCAGTGATTCGATCAGATCAACGAATCATTTACACCCTAAAATTCCTCTTGTGTGTCCTATCAAACAATAACAGCATTCCATCACATTGATCACAACACAGGGAGTTATATGCATTACAGACAGCATGGCTGGTAGACTACAGGGGTCTTAGAGGAGCTTACAAAAACATGTATGTACTGTACTGTATGCATCCATTCATATGAGGACCAGTGTTATCTCTCTGTCAGAGCCTGAGAGAGGGAGGGAGGGAGTTATCTCTGAAACCAGCACTGTAAAGCCCAGTAAGAAGCATTTCCGAGATGCTTGAGCAGTTCCAACAGCGCTGTAAAGCCGTTTATGACATGTTAAAAGGACAGTGGTTAAGCTACTTGCCATAGGGCTGTTGCTGCTGAAAGGTGTTTCAAAGGCAGCTGAGAGGTTTCAGGCAACACAGATGTCTGCTCACAGGGAGGAAGGGGTGGATGTTTGAAATGCCTGGGTACACGGGGGCAGATAACAGAGGAAGCAGAGGTGTCAATCAAAACACAATCATAACAGATCTGTCAAGTCTCAGCTATTTACCATCTAATTCCATTCTCACGTTTTTTGTTTTGCCTCTGTCTGTCTGTGTGTGTCTCTCTCTCTCTCTCTCTCTCTCTCTCTCTCTCTCTCTCTCTCTCTCTCTCTCTCTCTGGGCATTACAGAAGGTATGTGTCGGAAAGAGACAAAAAGATAACCCATTCTCAGCATTCATAATGACAGTCTGAATACAAAAACCTTATATTACATACATGACAGCAATTTTGTCATACAAATATGCATATTCATAGTCATATTGTTTCCCAGTGGCTTCATTCAACATATTGACATGAATTAGCCCCAGAACCAGATAGTTAATGTTATTTTAATTATGAGGCAATTAAAAGGGGAAAGCAGAAGGCCACAATGTATGTTGTAAATTCCACACTTAATTACACTTAAGCCTACAGTGTTCCTGTTTCATAACGGGTCCTAATGATCCCCTCTGTAACAGAACAGTCTAGAACAGAGCCTAGGAGGGCGTCTGAGGAACTGCCTGACAGAAATGAGCACCATGGCTCTGCAGGGTTATAGTAGGAAGTCAGCATCGTTTATTGTGGCTATCTAGCTAGCTAGCGTTTTCCATATACAAGATGTTAGTTGAAGTTTTTATACCAGCTCTGAATAACTCAAAACCCAATGACTCATCTTAGGATATGCATGATCAAATTTCAATGGATGAATGATGCTTTCCTAGAATGCACACCAGACCTGTTTTGTAGAGTTAGTTAATAGTTGGCTGAATGAAGGGTCAGGGTAGGAATCGTAGACCGTGGTGTGGCATATAGGATGAGGGTAAAGCAGATGTTTTTTTTCTTTTCAGTTGCCTGTTTCAAGTTATTCAAAACAGTGACTGGTAGTTTCTGGGGAATGAGGGTATTGTCCCTGTTATTCAATAGCCAAAATGGGTTTTAATGATCAATTACTCTGTGCAGCAATCAGGTTTATGAAAGCCAATAAAGTGGAGAGGGACCCAGTTAACAGGCGCTGTAATGGCCTACATGTGTGAGGGCTTGCAGCTCTGGTGAGGCTACGTCTGTTAGGACTTCAATGGAGGTACTGTACTGTATCACTGACCTCAAGACAATATGGAGTTTTCTGGCGTGTGTGTGTGCGTGTGTGTTGCGTGTGTGTGTGTCATGATAGTCCCTAATTGACTTTTTATATCATCAACAAGTTCGTAATTTGTTCTTTATACACGTCTTCCTATTCATTGTAAAATATGGATGTGCTTCTATTTGGATGTTTGAAGCATGACTCACAGTGACAGATATCTGTATACAATTCTCCTGCCAAACCAAGGGATACATTTTAGACATGGTTCGCTCTAACTGATAACATTCCATGTCAAACTGGGCAGCAAAGACAGAGGGGCTACTTATGGAACACATTAGCCTTCAGTGTCAAATTAGAGTGTAATCATGAGGGGAAATACACACACATACACACACACATACACGCACGCACGCACGCACACACACATGCAAACACACACACACACACACACACATACACGCACTCACACATTCAAACACACACACACACACACACACACACACACACACACACACACACACACACACACACACACACACAGACACACACCCCTGTATCTGCAGCAGAAGCAGAAAAAACTCGAACTCCAATGAAAGGACGCTATTGTTGGAAGTAAGGCATGCCGGTACTTCAAAACAGATGAAATCATGTTCTATGTGAACAGGAAACAAAATTGTAACCTTTGACCCCCCGTGTAATGGACTCCTAACATGTGTGGTGGGGGGTTGCATACCTCCATATCCCCACTGCAACAAATGCCCACTTCCAAGCTACTAACAATTGCCATTCCCCGCGAGGCCAGTCTCTCACCGTGTGTAGAAAAGACCAAGTTAAAGACAAAGAATTGAAATGTTATTTGATACAGCGATTCCATTCTCTTAAATAGGAGATTATTATCCTTTTCAGTGTTGAAGAATTGCTCCTTATCTTATAAAGTCCACTCTGAACTCTAATGCCGCAGACATGTTTATTGCATTGATCTTGTTGAAGCCTACGTCACATTCTTACTCCTATACTGTGAAATGGTACACAATGGGATCTCTCTCTTACCTGCCATATGATAGGTCACAATATTGTGACTTTAGGAATTGATTGGCTTCAGTCGGTAGTCTTAAATCTACTGTCCATAATAAAACAAAGATTTATTTTTAAAATAATTTTGAAGCCAAACAACTTGTAAAGCAGTCTGTGTTCTTCATTTTCCTCCTTGGACTAGTGCCCTGGACAGCCTCATCCTAGTCCTAGACCTAGAGAATCTCATCTGAAATGTAGCTTCCTCTGAACAGTATTGCATTGATGGCTTCCCAGCTTGCTGCAGTGCCTAACTCCACCTATGATAAAAAGATAGTTATGATAAAAAGATAGTTATGATAGATAGATACATAGATATATAGATACATAGGAGCTGTAGATAGATAGATAGATAGATAGATAGATAGATAGATTACTTCATCCTCAAGGGGAAATTAGTTGGTCACGACTTTGACGTAGAGTATATGAGCAACCCTGTTCACCTCAGAGATGATTAATCTATCAGGACCAGACCTCTATAGGATAAAACACCCTACGACGACACAGAGACACCCATGTTGTTTATACCCTGACGTCTCACAATGTAAAACAGAAAGCTGCCCACTTCCTTTTCTGGAAGTGTGTGTTAGGATGGGCCCTGCCTGCACGCCTGAGGGAGCGAGGGAAGGGAAGGGAGAGTGTTATATTTAGCTCTGCTCTCTCTCTCTCTCTCTCTCTCTCTCTCTCTCAATCTCTCTCTCTCTCTCTCTCTCAATCTCTCTCTCTCTCTCTCTCTCTCTCTCAATCTCTCTCTCTTTCTGCTGTTAACTGAATGGTGACTGAGGAAGGAAGAGGGCTTCTGTGGAGCCAACGGCAGCTATTACGTCGTCACCCCGAGGGTCTTGGGAGGAGGAGCGTTGATGGAGAGGAGGGTCATGAGGCCACTTCCTGGACGTGGGCTTACGGCTATGTACCACCTAGACTCCCTCTCACATAGTAACTCACCATCAGCTAAGGCCTGGTTTGGTTCTCTACTGGTTGTTCCAGGTACCGGTTGTCATTATAACATCTGAAATCAGTTGAACACACTTTGACACACCAGAAGCTGGCCACCCAGTTAGGTTATTCTCCATGAGTTGGTATAGTCGTAGTAGTACTACTATGATCGCATCAATGCTTTTTTGAGTGTTCCATCTGCAGCTGTAGTGTATCTCTGCATGGCCCTCTCTGATGACATAGTCCTTTCTCCTGAAGATAGAGAGAGGAGGTGGGGTGAGGGTGTGTGGTGTGGTGTGGTGTGGTGGTTGGACCAATTGGAGAAGAAGAGAGTACCCCACCTCCCCCAACCTCCCCCTAACCACCTCCTCCTACAATAATCTGAATGGAACAAGGCTCATTCTGCCTGTGGCCTATTACCGATGCACGTTTCCATGTATCCCCCCAACAATGTGTACCCACACATGAAAGTGATGCCTGCCCCTAAAAGAATCGAGGGAGCAGCCTGCCCGAAGCGTCCGCACTTGAACTGCACCCATTCAGCCCAGGGCCCCCTTTTATCCGTCCGCACACTGAGCAAGCTGCTCCCAGGCCTTAATTCTCCTGACCTCCTCCATGCAGTCGGATATTGTGGCATAATCCCCTTTTTCAGCTGTTCTCATTTGCCGGTTTGACTTTTTTTCTCTCTCCTCCGATTCCCCTTCTTTCTACCTTCCTTTTCTACTTTCTCCCCATTATACTTGCTTTTTTCTCCCCCGTTTCTCTCTCTTTCATTATTGCTCTCTCTCTCTCTTTCTCTCTTTCACTCTCATTCTCTTTCACTCTCATTCTCTTTCACTCTCCTCCTCTTGCTCTCTCACTCTCTCTCTCTCTCTTTCTTTCCCTCCCCTGCTTTTGGGCCTCAGCATTCCACTGACCTCCCTCTCTCCTGGGCTGCTGGACACAATGTGCTCCCAGTGTTGGAGGGATTAGTATCTATAGAGGAGACTGTGGCGACTCTGCCACATAGCGCTGCTCTGTCCCACTCCGCTCTGCCCGTAGAAGAGAGGAGAGGAGAGGAGAGGAGAGGAGAGGAGAGGAGAGGAGAGGCAGTGCCCAGGGTCCTCCAAAAAGGGATGGGAATCTATGAAAGGAATTCAAGAATGGCCCAAGGTGGAGGGTTGTGGAGGGACTGGGGTGAAATGAGGGAGTGAGAAAGAAAGAGAGAAAGAAAGAAAGAAAAACTAAATAAAGACCCAGAGATGGTGCTTGGTTGGTGGTGGTTTTTTCGTCCATGTTTGAAATGTTCTCTTCAGGAGAGGGCTATTCTAGCTAAGAGAGTGACAAAGGGGTGATAATCCTGTATGAAATGATACAAGCTTTACTGTTATGACTGCTGTATACTCAGCATCAGCCACTTCTGCCTTAAGTCAATTACATTTTCCATTGACAGTTTCCAGCACATCATATTTTTTGACTCATATTCCATCCTCTCTATTTCAAGCTTAGAGGCTAGTTGAAAATGTCAACCTCATCGTGATCCGAATATTTTTGGCTGCTCTGGCCGCTCATTTCTCTTAAATGACTACTTTAGTCTAGACTTTGAAGTTCAGGCCCCTGTAGGCTGTGTTGGCTGTGCTGTAGCTCTGGCTCTGTACTGTGCTCTGCTAATCTAAAGTATCCCATCAGGTCCCATGTCTATGTGTGTTACTCCAGCTGTTCGGGGGGACCACACCCCACAGAGACACTTCCTCCTCTCCACAGAGAGCTCATTCTGCAGGCTGAACACTCACTGTTAGAAGTACAGCACTGTGTGTGTGTTCCACAACATTTCACTGTTTATCTACTGATTTCAACCACACTTGAACTCAACTGATGTCAACCACACTCATGAATTAATTGATTGATCTTCCAAGAGAATACATTATCATTTGTACATTATTATGTAATAATGTATATATAATATACTCTTTTAAAATGCATTGATGAAAGTTATTATAAAGTGATATCATGATGATATAGCAGCTAACCCACAGCTTCCGCAACTCAAAGCAAGTGCCCTCTCAGAAAGGGAAATAACCCCAAGCCCCAAAACAAAGCCTGAAACATCAGCTCATATTTCCCCCCAAATACAAGCCAATCAATCAATTTAGCTTCCTTTTTCTCTCCTCCCTTGTCTCTACAACAAATAACAGCCCATTTGGCAGTGTGGCCTTTTCTTTTTAACTCTGTTTTTCCCCCTGCCTTCCTTACAGCCTTTTTCTCATGTATATCTCTATCATTTCACACTCTTAATAGGGATTGGAGGAGCCCATTGATGTTCCTGGCTCTGGGAGCCTGCCAGCAGCATGCCTCCGACCAGGGTTTCCTAGCAGCAGCCATCCTTGTTATGTGGCCTTTCTTCCAGGGCCATTGCCACCTCTGTGACTTCCAAGGTCTAGTTTTCTCTTTCTCTATCTCTCTCTCCCTTCTCTCTCTCTTCTCTCTCCTCTCTCTCCTCTCCCTGCTGCCTGTTTCTGCATGAATAGCCACTAGTTGCCTCCTGCCAACGTGCCCCATCCCTCCTTTAAAACACCATCCTCAGAGCGAAAAAGGCCCCCCTTTCATGTCCCGGTGCTTGGAGTGGCACTGGGGGCTTTTAAAAGGCATTGTTGTGAAGATGAGGCCTTGCTCTGTGGAGTGAGCCTCGGAAGAGGACGCACAATGAGAGACGATTGAGGCCTCATGCAGTCCCCAAGAACGCAGGCATGTATATTCATTCACACTACCCCAGCGCTGCGGTCGCCCCCGAAACCATCGGCCCTCGGGGGGAGAGTGGAGCCAGAGGCAGCCGGAGGAGACAGTCCGCCTTTTGAGGAGCGGGGGCCGTGGTAGGGGGTGGGGCGTCGGTGGAGGGGTGGGTGGGGGTGGGGGGTGGGGGTGGGGGGGGTGGTCATCACAGCGAGGTGACAGTC